>NC_142954.1:13312001-13321359 GCF_046866305.1 Octopus bimaculoides | reverse complement strand
TATAATAATAATAATATATATATATAATAATAATAATATATATATAATAATAATAATATATATATATATAATAATAATAATATATATATAATAATAATATATATATATATATAATAATATATATATATATAATAATAATATATATATATATAATAATAATATATATATATATAATAATAATATATATATATATATATATAATAATATATATATAATACTATATATATATATAATAATATATATATATATAATAATAATATATATATATAATAATAATATATATATATATAATAATAATATATATATATAATAATAATATATATATATATATAATAATATATATATATATATAATAATAATATATATATATATAATAATAATATATATATACATAATAATAATATATATATACATAATAATAATATATATATACATAATAATAATATATATATACATAATAATAATATATATATACATAATAATAATATATATATACATAATAATAATATATATATATATATATATATATATATATATATATATATATATATATATATACTTGTATGTGTGTGTATTGGGCAACCATGGAGAAATGGCTGGCTGATAATAATGGTGTTGTAAATATCAATAAACTGTATATGTCTATTTTGTGAACATCCACATTAACAGGCTGTCTTCTCTCTGATCAATATGTCCTTGTTTGCATTTCAGTTTTACAATAAAGGATCCACAGATGAAATGCTTCACTATTATTACCATAGCATTAATCAGATTAGAGATGAAACCTTTCCTGGACCGAACACGTACAAGTAGAACAGAACTCACCATTGATAGCTTTTGAAGCATGTAGCAATTTCATAATACTCCCATTGCTTATAGTAGCAAATCATAATAACTTCTTACATTAGTACAAGGATATAAATAAGTGGAAAAGTGAAGCACTTGAGTTGACCCACCTGCTATATTCCTTGAATTAAACATATTTACACTTAACTGTTGTCTCATCATCATCATTATCATTTAATGACTGTTGTCCATGCTGGTATGGGTTGGATGGTTTGACAAGGAGCTGGTCAGCAGGGAGCTGTCCAGACTCCAACTGTCAATTGTGACATGGTTTCTATGGTTGGATGCCTTTCCTAACACCAACCACTTTACAGCATGCTGGGTGCTTTTTATGTGCCACTGGCATGATGCATTTATGTAGCACTGGCACAGGTGTGTTAATGCATCACCTCTGCATATTTATTCTTTAAATTATTCTATATTCTCACACAAAACAATGTACAATCTTTTACACTTGTTTAACCCTTTAGCATTTAAACTGGCCATACCCAACCATGATCTTCTACTTGTTTTATATTCAAACTGTCCAGATCCAGCCTTTTGCTCCAACCTACAATGTCATTCTGAAAATGAATAATCATATCCTCAAAATCTCAAAGCTACAAGATAATGCTGGGTTAATTCTAAATGTGACTAAACAAACGTTATATTTGATACAATAATCTAAATGCTAAAGGATTAATGATTCTCCCATCATTGCAGTGAAGTTTATATTTTGTTAAAGAGGTTACAATAACATTCAAACATGTTCAGTTCGTCTCTATCTTTTACTGACTGAAATTATTAAAACAGTATCAGCTAATGATTACTATAGGTTCTTTTTTTTTCCTCCTCATAATTATTTATAATTAACTTTTTAATACTCTTTACATTAAATATGCTAACATTAACTTAACCATCTATCTGTCTCACCACATAATTATTTCTCATTAAATTTTTAATTGTTCATCTTTTATCTTTTATTTGTTTCAGTCATGAGACTGTGGCCATGCTGGGGCCCCGCCTTGAAGAACTCTTAGTCAGCTGAATCAACCCCAGGACTTTTTTTTGCAAGCCTGATACTTATTCTATCAATATCTTTTGGTGAACCTCTAGATTATGGAGACAGACACCAATACTAGTTTCCAAGTGGTGGTGGAGGACAAACACAGGGACAAAGACATGCACACACACACACACACACACACATTAGCAAATAAATAAATAACAAACAATAGATGAATGTCAGTTCATTACAGCTGTTTCTAACACATAATTCGATAGATTAATTACATCATAGCAAAAAACTGTTTTCATCAGATGATGCATAGAATTTCAAACAACAGCAGAACAATTCATGAACACAGTAGGAACACATCTAGACTCCAACCCAAGCTGGAATGTAGTCTTTTTTTGCTATGATGTAATGTACTCATTCATCTATTTTAAAAAATGCATTAGAAACAGTTGTAATGAACTAACAATCATTTATTGTTTCTTATTTATCTATTTGTTTATAAAACACCAAAAGGGATTCCCAATCTGTCAGACATCCTGGAGTATGCCAAACACCGTACGACCAATACAACATGCACTTTGGACCAGTCCCAAGGCATTAAATACTCGTAAGGGTTAAATTCTCGGTATGCATAACTTGAATTTGGCATGATTTCTACGGTTGAATGCCCTTCCAAATGCCAACCACTCCGAGAGTGTAATGGGTGCTTTTACGTGCCACCAGCACAGGTGCCAGTTGCATGACACCAGAATCTGCTATGACTACAAATTCACTCGGCTTGATGAGTCTTCTACTCAAACACATATTACCAAAGGTCTCAATCATTTGCCATTGCTTCCATGAGGCCCAATGCTCAAAAGGTGCTTTTTATGTGCCACCAGCATGGATGCTAGTTACACGACACTGGCATCAGCCATATTGCCTCTGTGAGACCCAATGCTTGAAAGGTGCCTTTTATGTGCCACCAGCTAGCACATGTGTGCTAGTTATGTGACACTGGCATCAGCTACATTGCCTCCATGAGGCTCAATGCTCGAAAGGTGCTTTTTATGTGCCACCAGTTAGCACATGGGTGCTAGTTATGCAACACTTCTCCTGTGAGACCCAATGCTTAAAAGATGTCTTTTATGTGCCACCAGCTAACACACGGGTGCTAGTTATGAAACACTGGCATCAGCCACATTGCCTCTGTGAGGCTCAATGCTTGAAAGGTGTTATCTATGTGCTACCAGCATGGGTGCCAGTTACATGACACCATCAGTCACGACTATGATTTCACTTACAATTCTGAGTTCAAATACAGTCAAGATCAAATTTGACTTTCATCCCTCCAGGGTACATGAAATAAAGAACCAGTCTATAGAAGTGACTATTTCTTGCTGTCTCAACTGCAAAGTTCAGTTCTAATGCCTAAGTTAAATTACTACAGCAACTTCTGATTCTTTTTATTCATTCATATATTTTTCTTCAATGATTCAATCCTTAGTATTATTCCATTTTATTAATTTTGTTTCACAGAATGTTGCCAGGGAGAAACAAAGGGAAATCAGATAACATAGGTACTAACTGTGATAACAACAGAAACGACAGGGTAACAACATCAGTGATGACAATAACAAGAACAGTGAAACAAGTGTAACAGTAACAATAACCATAGTAACAACAACAACAACAACCATGACATTAGTAACAGAAACAACAATGAAATAACAACATCATCAACAACAACATCAACAACAGTAGCAACAACAATATAAATAATTCATTTAGAATTTATTGTGCTTTTCTCACCAGACTGAAATTGTCAGGATTTACAAAACTGGAGATTTAAATGGTTCACTTGAGACAGACAAAGGAAATGAGTGGAGGGTTATGGGGGATTGGAGTTTTAATTATGGTGGTGGTGGTGGCAGCGGTGGTGTTGAGGGTTACTGGTTGTGATGGTAGTGGTGGTGAGGGATTGCTCTGATGGTGTAGGTGGCATGGGTGGTGGTGGTGGTGGTAAGTGTAGTTTAGTTGCTGCTTGGGGGAAGGCTAAATGGAAGAAGTTTAAAACTTCAGTCTCAGATATCAACTGTTAGAGTGATATCAACTTACAAATTACCTAACCCACCCCCTCTCTCTCTCCCTCACACCCATTCTCACTCTTTCTCACCCATTCTCTTTCTAACCCACTCTTTTTCTCACCCATTCTCTTTCCCATCCATTTTCTCTCTCTCCCTTGCACATTCACTTTCTCTCCTTGTCACTCATTCTCCCTCTCTCTGTTTCACCCATTCTCTCTCCCTCAAACACACACACACTCTCTCTCTCTCTCTGTTAACGTTCACCAAAACCTTTCACTAACACCACCATGGACATCCTCCTCCTCCTCATCATCATCATCACCATTGCCACATCTGACATCATCACCCTAACATCCATCATCACCCTCACATCCATCATCATCATCACCACTAGTCCATCCATTACCCTACCTTATTAATTTCATTGTTAACATCACTGTGGGCACTACCAGTATCATGATGATGATGATGATTGTCATCATCATCACAATCACTGACACCATCAACATCTTCATCAACTACACAAGACAACAAGGGAACCTCTATGTGGTCACACAATCTCCAAGAAACAGCAACAAGATCCCCTCAAAGCACACCCCTCTGTCTTTAAAAAAGGCATGTTGAATAAAAAAAGTCCTGTTGTGTTCGTTATGCATGGAAAAATGAGGGACAATCATGGCTAGAATACCTTTGACCATATGTTAGTTCAATCAAGGCTGACCACTGATCAAGCACCGCCAACAATAATATCAGTAAGAACAAGAGCATTCAGAAAGCACAAACCTCCACCAAGACAATACCACCATTCTCTCAACGATTAGTCAGAGATGATTTTTAAAATGAGAATATCTAAAATAAACTCAACTGCTCTCACAAACGAGAATACTAAAAATGAAACCTCACTGCTCTCATAAATTAAGTAAAAAAAAAAAACGGAAAAATAATCCAGAATCCTTGTCCGGTAACGGATCAATCCTAAAATCTAATCAGCTTGTGCCAGTCATGAGGCCAAACATACCTGAAAGTTTCATTCAAATCCATCCTGTGGTTCTTGAGATATCTTGTCCAGGGACAAACAAACAAACACAACTGAAAACAATACCTCTGCTTTAGCGAAGGCAGAGGTAATGAGGAAAAATCTTACAAAATCCATTATAGAAAATATGAATGAATTTAATGTAGAATGGGAACAAAAACTAAGGAGATTAAGGTACTGGACAAATAGTCATTTGACTATGAATTCAAATTTCACTACTAATATTGTGTTATGTTCCTGAGCAAAAGCTCATAGCATTTCTTGTTCAGTTTACTAAACTCAATAAGAAATCAGATCCAACTATGTATATGTGTGTGTGTGTGTGTGTGTGTGTGTGTGTGTGTGTACGCTCTCACACACATATATGTGCATACAGAAAGAGAGAGAGAGAGATAAAGTCAACAGGTGAAATCCAGAGATGCTCAATATAGAAAACACGTGCTGAATGCTCATCTCCTGGATATTTTCAGCTTTTGTTTCTCTCTCTAAATATAAATCCCCAAATATATTTACATGTGTATATATATATATATATGAATGCATGTATATTTTATATATCAGGCCCAAGCGTGTTTAGGTGTTTAGTTGTTTAATTGCATCTCTCTCTCTCTCTCTCTCTCTCTAAATCAGAATATCTGAAATAAACTTGACTGCTCTCACATATGAGAATACTAAAAATGAACCTGACCATTCTCAAAAATTACATAAAAGAGCCGGAAAAATAATCCAGAATCTTTGTCTGGTGCCGGATCAATCCCAAAATCTACATATGACAAAAAATATATATATATGACAAAAATACAAATAGAGAAAATCACATCTTTAATTATTGAATTCACCATACAAAGCTGACAATTGCTTTTGTTGTATCGACATATTTAAATACAGAAAATATCATTGAAATTTATACATCTGAAAATGCATGTTAATGTTAACAATGTTCTCGAGCTGATCCAAAATTAGTTAAATTCAAAGGGAACTAAAAAAAATATCTCAAGTAGTCAAACACATACAAAAATGAATATTAAGAAGAAATATAATCGAAGAAAAGCTATTGTTGTATTTCACTTTTGGTGACATCAGTGCATAATGAAAGAATAAAAAATAAGCATATGACTTCTACATTAGGACAATTAGAAACAGAGATTCTGCATCATGACAATTAGTTATCTATTTATCAAATGTACTAAATATTTTTAGAAAAATTATGTTGATTATATAATATATGAAATGCTTTCTGAAATTTGTGAGAACATTTCTTTGCGAAATTACCTTTAAAATTTAATAATATTAAGTAGTTATAATACATTTCTTAAGGCAAAGATCACATGCAGAATTGCCAATATTGTATGATGGTGTGTAACTAATAATGGACCACTTTAAATCATACTTAATGTTCCTGTCTTTTAAATCCCAAATGCATTTACTAAGATTTGTAGAATTACCTTTTTCCTATGCTTAAATGAATGAGAATGATTATGAAAACTAGATCTCCAAATTGTAATAATACTTATGATCTCCTGTTATTACCTTACATTGATACACTATATTTTTACAGTTACACAGGCATTTACTCGTATTTGGTACTGGTGGTTAAAAGAATTCTTACAAGTCCTCTTCGCAGAATTAGGTGTTAAGGCAGGATCATTATCATTATAATCATTACAATTAATATTAAAATTAGGTATCAACTTAACTGTATTATCAGTGTCGGAATTACTTTTACTTAAAGAATTGAAATCTAGTTCAGGTAAATTATCATTAGAGTTACGATCACAATTCACACAATCGATTTAACTCTTGTTTGCAGATTTTTAGTTGCGATATTCCTTAATTCTCCAATTATGAGCTGCTATAATTGGTGCTTGATTGTTACATGTAATTAACCAAATTCATTTAAAACTGAGTGTTTTATTGCAACCGGCCTGGATTTTTTAAAATATCTTTTTCCTTATATATATATATATATATATATATATATATATATATATATAAGTATGTATGTATGTATATCTTTTACTTGTTTCAGTCATTTGACTGTGGCCATGCTGGGGCACCATCTTAAAGAATTTTTAGTTGACGCCAGTACTTATTTTTTATAACCCAGGTTACTTATTCTATCAGTCGCTTTTGCCAGACTGCTAAGTTAGGCAGGCAGGCACATAGATAGATAGATAGAGAGAGAGAGAGGGGGGGAGAGACAGACAGACAGATGGATAGATAGATATTTGAAATTTCTGGTGAATTCAATTTGTAGATTAATTACATATCAAAACAGAAGAGTGAAAACATTTGCTATATTTTGAAAAGTAGATCAAATTTTTCTAGTCTTCTGTTTTGGTATACATCAAACCTGCTCACTGTTATCCCATGGATGGAAAAACACAATATGCAGCTAAACAAGAATTAATCTGAATTAATCCACTTTTGGTAAAGAGGCTGCACTCTTCCTTTGAACAAAAACCTCATGACATCAAATACTGCAACCTCAGAGTTGTTGACATCAACTTAAGCTAGGATACCCATATAAACAACAAAGTCAACATGGCCTGCAGGGATTGCTTCCGGATCCTCAGGATTTTCAGTGAGGAAATGCTTCTAACATTATCATTGTCTTCTCTACTTTCACTTGTCCTCACCTTGAATACTGTTGCCCCCTGTAGTTTCGTCCAGCATGCTAATGATTCCGCCAGCTTGCCACTTTTACTATAATAATAATGACGATGATGTTTTCAAATTTTGGCACAAGACCACCAAGTTCAGGGGGTGGGGAGCAAAGTCAATTACATCAATTCCCAGTGCTC
Organism: Octopus bimaculoides; assembly: GCF_046866305.1. NCBI lineage: Eukaryota > Metazoa > Mollusca > Cephalopoda > Octopoda > Octopodidae > Octopus > Octopus bimaculoides. The sequence goes on along the minus strand of NC_142954.1, from coordinate 13,313,610 downwards.
AACTGCTACTTTATTTTATAGACCCCAAAAGGATGAAAGACAAAGCTGACCTTGATGGAATTTGAACTCAGAATGTAATGAGAGCAAGAATAGTTGGAATACAAGCAACATCAATGATGATAATGACAAAATGATGTTAGGAGATATGACACTAGTAATAGAAGTAGAATGGATATAGGCAATAATGGGTGAAATGGAAGGGCTGGTATGCTTCCTGGTGATCTGAGAATCCCACATGCCAAGGCATAAAAATATTAAGTTAATGGGGAGGGGGGGGGGGGGGGCAGCAAGGAATTATAAAATGAAAAGCTAAATTAATGGAAGAAACTAAAGTAGGTTTTTAATTATTTATTTAAGATGCTAATAGTAAAAGAACAGAGTTTAGAATGAAATAAAGTAAAATTAAAACAGATTGAGAACAAACTCTTATAACAGCTGAAAGCAAATGATTAAAAACACAAATTAAATTATGAATAATAGTGTGAATAGGAAAGAAAGAATGCTTAATGATTAGCTTGTTATTTACAAGGGTAGATATTAAAAGTCACTGTATTGGAAAGGTGAAGAATCAGTGCAGGCATGGCTGTGTGGTAAGAAGCGTGCTTCCCAACCACATGGTTCCAGGCTCAATCTCATTACTTGGCACCTTGGGCAAGTGTCTTCTACTATAGCCTCAGGACGACCAAAACTTTGTGAATGGATTTGGTAGAGAGAAACCAAAAGAAGCCCATCATATATATATGTATGTGTATATATATATATATATGTATATATATGTATATACATATGTATATAAATATATACATATGAAGGAAAGTAAAAAATTATCTGCATTTTCGCCATAACATATCTTTATGATTGTCACACTGCCTTCTGCACATGCGTGCTTATAGTTGATACTACACATGATCAAAGTTTGAGCCAGATTGCACCATTTTGCTTTTTGGCTTTACAGTGTGAGCATGGCTGCTCCACTAGCGATGTGCACCGAAGAAGAACAAAGAGCAGTGATCTGATTTCTCTGGTCGGAAGGTGTGTCAGGTACTGAAATTCATCGGAGGCTTTAGCACAATACGGGGACAGTGCACTACCACATAGAAGTGTGTATGAGTGGATAGAAAAGTTAGGATAGAAAAGTTTTGAAAGCGGCTGGACAAGCATGATGCATGAAGAGGGAGCAGAACGCCTGTCAACCTCCACCACTGATGAGAAGATTTAGCAAGCTTGAGAGATGGTAATGATGAACCAGTTCACCATTACCATTTCTTGGATCACTGCTCTTTGTTCTTTTTTGGTGCTCTTTGCTAGTGGAGCAGTCATGCTTACACTGCAAAGCCAGAGAGAAAAATGGTGCGATCAGGCTCAAACTTTGATCACGTGACCACAATACTACCAACTATAAGCATGTGTGTACAAAAAGCAGTATGGCAATAATAAAGATATGGAATGGTGAAAGTGTAGATAATTTTTGACTTTCCCTCACAAGTGCATGTGTATCTGTGTGTGTCTTTATGTCTGTGTTTGTCACCCATCACTGCTTGACAACTGGTGTTGGTGTGTTTACATTCCCATAACTTAGCGGCTTGGCAAAAGAGACTGATAGAACAAG
>NC_142954.1:13304501-13307001 GCF_046866305.1 Octopus bimaculoides | reverse complement strand
GGACGACTTTATGCTGGCATTTACTTCATCAGCTCTTGTCCCTTTTGAAACCACAGGAAGGGTTTGTATAAAGTCTCCTGCAAGCAAGACTGTGGCACCTCCCATGAGCCTGAAGGGCCATGTCAAGAGCGTCAAAAGAAACATTATGGTTCATTGTCGCTTCATCACAGATTATCAACCTGCATTCACCCAAAAGTTTGCTTTTAAAGAAATACAACTGATGTTGCAGTTTGCCTTCTCTTTCTTGGACAGGTCCAAAGGGAGATTGAAACAGGAATGAGCTGTGCAGTCACCACTTAGCAGAGTTGCAGCTATTCCACTTGAGCCACAGCTATGGCAATGTGTTTCATTTGGTGCATTTTAACCAGAAGAAGGTTGATGACAAATGTCTTGCCAGTTCCACCTGGAGCATCCAGAAAGAAAAGACCTCCGCTTTCATTTTCAATTCCTGAAATAATGGGGTTATAAACACCCAGTTGGTCCTCCATCAGTTTGTGTTCTTTATCAACTATATAAGCTGTCATTTCCTCAATGTCATAGCTAATTTCTCGCTTGGTACTCAATTGCAAGATTGTTTGCTGCCTGCTCTGGTTGAGGCAGACCAAATGTAAAATTATCTGGACCTCCCATAGCTTGCACTCAGATGTTCACGTCAAGTAAAGCCTCACTGTAAATGGCATTATTGAATGTAGCAATTTCTGCTGAGGTTTGCATTTGAATCCTTTGTAGGATGTCCTCTCTCATGCTGGTTTTGTGGGTCGCCCAAAGCTTGAGAGGTTCATGCAAGCCACATGTCATCAACATGATAGAAAATAGCTGGCACAGTTGACTTAGTGCTGTGCTGACTCCTGCCTCCTCCAGTGTCTGGTTCCAGTGGGCATCGTCCTCCAGTCCATGTTTGGCACAGGCTTCTCTGTAGGTTGTGCAAACTTCTACATTGTGTCTTGGAGATTCTGTGAATGATGTAGGACCTCTGACAGTATGCAGCAGCAGATGCAGAAAGAAGCACTCCTGCTAATTAGGGTGCACAGTGTACACCTGCCCGCTGGCCCCTCTTCTGAAGACAGCATCTTCTTCCCAGCCCTCAACATGTACTCATTGCATGCGTCTGTTCCGTCTATTGTGTGCCTAGGTATAGTACATGGGGACCTCAACATACATCAGTGTTTGGGCAAACAGATCACATTGGCATAATTTGAAGAAAACTGTCAAAATGGTTTCTGGTGGATTCAGAACTAAGTTTCGAGCATTGTCTTCTGTGAAAAATGTACAGATAAATTTTAAGAAGGTGTTCCAACATGTAGACAGGGTGTGACCTTTGTGATGACAGTGCATTTGTCTATAAGCAGAACAGTTCTTCATGCAGCGCTTGTCAATTGGCTGAAGTGACATGAAACGTATTATCATTGAATGTGTATTCATGAATAAGTTACTAAACGAAATAAGTGGATCTATAAGTGGATCATATTGGATAATGTGAGACCTAGATGGATTATGCCCCAAAATAAAGTGAGACGGTTATGGTTGGAATGTCTATGATCATATATCAACTTGATCAGTATCTGCATCTGAGTACCCTACATTTACCAAGCTACAGTTTTAATTCCTGAGAGAAATAACCTTGTGATACTCCCATGAACTTCCAACTCTCTCTCTTAAAAAGTAACAATACACACATATGGAGTTTTAGTGTAATGACAGACCAGCAGATCATACTTAATAAATTTGATATCATATGAGAAAGGCATAAACATAATTAAAAGACCAATTAGCAGATGACTATAAAGCAAATGTAATTAGAAGATCTTCTGGCAGTTTCCAGAATGAGTATTTCAGTTGTTTGATCAGCTGGACTTGCTGCTTATTAACGATGTGATAATTGCCATGGTGTATTTATGCATTTAGTGTCACTCAAAGTATACTGACAAATTTTAAAAATCTTGGTGTGTGTGTACGTGCGTACACACGTGTGCTCATATATAGGTACAGGCATGGCCATGCAATTAAGAAATTTATTTCTGCGATCTCCCATTCAAGTCTTTTCATGTGGCACCTTGGGCAAATGTCTTTGACTATGGCCTTGCTCTAACCAAGGCCTGTGAGTAAAACAAGAAAATGGAAACTGTGTGAAAGCCTGTCATATATGTGCATGTGTCTGCAATAGATGTAAATCACTAAAATAAGTACTGGGATCAATATGAAACACTAAATCCCTCAAAGGTGGTGCCACAGTATGGCCACAGTCTAATGATTGAAACAAGAGTAAGGAAGAAATAATATGAAACAATAGAATTTACATAACTATAGGAATTACCAATGTTTCTTGCCATAAAGTTTAGTGCACAGACATGTTCTGAGTCATTTCTGATATCTGTTTGTATACAAAACTTTGGATATGAATATTCAATGAACACAACACAACCTTCCATATAATTGTCATCATATTTTGTATATAAAAGATGATGTACATGCGATATTCCAGAGACACAACACATTGCTG
>NC_142954.1:13269990-13304001 GCF_046866305.1 Octopus bimaculoides | reverse complement strand
ATATATATATATATATATATATATATATATATATATATATATATATATATATATATATATATATAATATATATATATATATTATATATATATATATATATATATATATATATATATATATATATATATATATATATATATATATATATATATATATATATATATATATATATATATATATATATATATATATATATATATATATATATATATATATATATATATATATACATGCATGTATATATACATATATATATATATACATGTATATATATGTATATATATATGGTGGGTCCTAGAACTTTAAGCAGTAGTCACCAAACTTTTTCAAGCTGCCTCTCCTTTAGCACCCAGGCCACATTCCAAGCACCCCACTCACCCTCCCCACCACAAATATAGACCATTTTCTGCAGCAAATTCAAAACAGCTGTATTTTACAAATAAAACTTATACGTTATTGTTGTTGTCCCTTCTCAAGCCATGCCTGGCTCATAAGGGCTGGTTTCCTGATTTCATTAGCGTACAGGTTGCCCAACTGGATAGGATGCCGGTTCGTCACAGGTGAGCTAATAGATGCAGGAGGAAAGCACGGGAGAAATTAGTAGCAAAACAGTCATCAGAGGTTTGGTATTACCTTCTGCCAGAGCCACTTGGAGCTTAGCTGTTTCACTCATAAACACACACATCGCCCAGTCTGAGATTCGAACCCACAATCTCTCAACCACAAGTCCACTTCTCTAACCACTAGGCTATGTGCCTCCACTATACCCAATTAAACTATAAATAATTTTTTTAATATCTATCACACCATTTTGGCTACCCCATTATCATCCCACTTTTCTTCAATGCTCCCCCCACTGGATCATTCCACCACCTCCAAGGAAACCACTGATTTAAAGCATCAGAATAATTACTACAAAGCAATTTTTCTGTCACTCTAATAATTCTTCCATCTTGCCTCTATGGTGATGATAGTCATTGTTTTATTTACAACAAAGCTGGCTGCTAAGAGTACACTACAACGGCACATTAGGAAAGTGGTAGGGTTTACATAGAATCAGTTATAAAAAGACAGGCCTTAGATAACAACGATCTAAAAAAGTAAAGCAATGAAATTTACCATTACAAGGACATTTCATTTCATTTTGATAACAATGATAGAATTGGTTCTGCTGAATAACACGTTGGACATGGAAACATGGCTCTCAATATAAACGAAAATATAAAACACAGAAATATATTTAATAACAATACCAGAGCCAAAATCAAATGTAAAAAAAACAATAATAATAATAATAATAATAATAATAATAATAAAGTAATTCTATAAGGATCTGCAGTAAGTGGAAATGATATCTATGTCATTACATGTGACTAACAGCAGAATATGTTCTAAGATATACTGAAGAAAATCGGAGAGAATAATATTCAAGTCAGAGTTAAAGGCAACAGTGATTAAAGATTTCTGAACGTAAAGGGAAATGGGAAAGCTTGATCTTAGTTGCAAGGGGTCAGTACCTAACTACAAAAGCCAGGCACATGGCTCTGGGTTCAGTCCCACTGCATGGCACCTTGTGCAAGTGTCTTCTACTATAGCCTCGGGCTGATCAAAGCCTTTTGAGTGGATTTGGTAGACAGGAAACTGAAAGAATCAGGCCATGTAAGTGTGTGTGTGTGTGTGTGTGTGTGTGTGTGTGTGTTTGTCCCCCCCACCACCACTTGACAACTGGTGTTGGTGTGTTTACGTCCCTGTAACTTAGTAGTTCAGCAAAAGAGAACAATAGAATAAGCATCAGGCCTAAGAAAAACAGAAAAGACTGGGGTCGATTCATTTAACTAAAAATTCTTCAAGGTGGTGCCCCAACATGGCCACAGTCTAATGACTGAAACAAGAGAAAGATGAAGTGCTCTTTCTGCTACATTGAGGGAAAGGTGGTGGAGTAACATTGTTTCGAAAGTCCACTGAAAATGAAATATATTGTAACAGGACAGGACCACATTAGAGAATTTCTTTTTCAAACATGTAGAAAAAATATAATTTCAATGAAGTGTTAGCACGAAGCAGTGTTTAGGTATGAGCAGAATTTAGGCCAGTTGAAATATGTTTGTCATATATTTCAACTGCTAAAGGCAAATACACTGCAGTTACCATGGAGAAAAAAGGTGTGAAAACACCTGGTTTGTTCTGTATCACCATCTGTTAAGGAACCCAGACATCTTGTGTGTTAACAATAAACAAGATGAGGACAAATATCCATCGAATGTAAATAATGTAAATAATGTCATCTATTGTATGTTCTAAAAGTTGTAATTATTGGGGAGAGTTTTCTTTTATTTCTAGCAGGTTAAGAAACCATGTACAGACTTCCTTCTTGGCTCATGTATTGTATGTTCTAAAAGTTGTAATTATTGGGGAGAGTTTGCTGTTATTTCTAGCAGGTTGAGAAACCATCTAGAGGCTTTCTTCTTGGCTCATGTATTGTATGTTCTAAACGTTGTTATTTATGTTACTGGTAGTGATGATGGGAGTGGTATACGTGGGTGGTACAGAGGAGTGGTGGTGGTGGTAGCAGCAGTGGTGTTGGTGAGCACTGGACAGTTGGATGTTGAGATAATCCAATCTCCTTCGGGATTAACAGTATACTAGTCTGCAATAAATAATACTGCACAGAAACATAGACAAATAAAATACGGTGCACACACACAATGCATACAAACATACATGCATATACATATACACACAAAACACACACACACACATATATATATATACATACATACAATTAAACATATGGAGTTCCATGCACTCACCCACATACAGTTACATATACATACACGCAAACACAAAGAATAATTTAAATATACTAATAGCTACACAAACACAAATACATGTACACATGCAGTTACACACATATATATATATATATGTATGGATATACATATACAAAACTGCAGCTACATATACACATTCACACCAGTATGTACAAATACACACACGTGTATACACACACATGTATATAAACACACATCTGCAATCATTCATATGCATATAAGTGATCACATAAACTTTCATATCCAGATCTATACACTCACAGCTACACAGACACTCACACCTACAAAGAAACACACATTACATACAAATACACACACTTACAGCTTTACACACATACACACACACAGCTATACACACGCACACACACAGACATGTATGCATACATACACAAGCACAGATTTACTCAGGATTTTAGCTGGAGAGATTATGAAAGATATTCTCTTGAAATTTGATTAGCTGACCACTCAAACACAGGGGCCAGGAGTTCAATCTTAATGACAGGCACTGGATTGTGGGGTATGACTAGTTTAGTTAACTGGATTTCACATTCAGTGCACACTTATTGTTCAAAGAATTTACAACTGGCCAAAAGGTCAAAGGGTTAAGGTGTCAAAAGGTCACCAGTTTATATCTAACAACTGGTGTTACATTTCACATGAAGCTTGTTATACATAGCTATACATAACAATAGTGATATGTGCATGAACACACACACACACACACACGTGTGTGTATGTACAGGGAGGGGTGCTGAAAACTTCCTGGTTAAAAGGGTATCATGAATGACATGGTTGGAGGCCCAACCCCACAAGTTCTTTTTCAAGGCTTAGAAAAACTGAAGGACTATTGCAATAAGTGTGTGAATCTGAGAGGGGAATATGTTGAATAAAATCATAATTAAGTGATCCTCCTGTATTTTCTTTTACCCAAAGCCAGGAGCTTTTCAGCATCCCCTCATAATGTATATATTTATAATAATAAATGCGAAAGCGAGTGTCAGTCTGTCACACTTTTACAACTTTATTCCTCCAACCCTCTCTCTCGTTATTCAATGACACTTCTACTGTTCCTCATGCTTTACCCCTCTCTCACTATTCAATGACTCTTCTACTATTCTTCATTCTTGGTTTTTTCTTAATCCTAACATCATCATTATCATCATCATCGTTTAACATCTGCCTTCCATGCTAGCATGGGTTGGACAATTTGACTGAGGACTGGCGAACCAGATGGTTACACCAGGCCCCAATCTGATTTGGCAGAGTTTCTACAGCTGGATGCCCCTCCTAACGCCAGCCACTCAGAGTGTAGTGGATGCTTTTATGTGCCACTGGCACAAAGGCCAGTCAGGAGGTACTGGCAATGGCCATGCTCAAAATGGTGTTTTATACGTGCCACCTGCACAGGAGCCAGTCCAGCGGCACTGGCAACGACCTCGCTCGAATGTTTTTTTCCTGTGCCAGTAAGGCGACACTGGTAACGATCATGCTCAAATGGTGCTATTTACGTGCCACTGTCACAGAAGCCAGACACCTGCTCTGGCAATGATCATGCTCGGACGGTGCTCTTAGTGCTCCACTGGTACAGGTGCCATCACGATTTCGATTTCACTTGCCCCAACAGGTCTTTGCAAGCAGAGTTTAGTGTCCAATGAAGGAGAGGTTGGCATGGGTGCCAGTCGTCGAATTTGGATCCATTTCGATTTCACTTGTCTCAACAGGTCTTCTTTGAAAAAAATATTTCTCTAAATATTATAAATGTATCAAGTAATGTAACAATAACATGTGCTTCATAACGTTCGAACTGAAATACATATTGAACTCACTCTCTCACACAATATTACCGCTCATAATTCTCTGCCATAAAAATGCTGGAAACTTAGTATTTTTTCAGATATTAATAAAATTTGTCAGAATTATTGTCATGCCATCAGCTGTTGGAGCTATGGAAAATTTACACATTCCTACTGCATGAAAATAGATTCGACTAATTCTATTATTATCTTAAAAAATACTAAAAAATACTAAATTTCAAACATCTTTATGGTCAAATATGTTTGGAGCAATTCCAGACCATAAAAATTGCACTTTAATATAGTGTTTAGCAAGAGTGGTATAATTTTCCTTCAAACTACAAACAGGAGTTTAGATACATACCAGCTACTAAAGATAATTGTTTTTATGAAAAGTGAGGCCCTACGTACATCAAATTGTCTTTAAATTAAGTGGTGGAAGAAGAATTATTGTTGAACCTTTAGAAGGTAAGTTTATTGTTGCCTATGGTCAGCTATATGTTGGTTGTTCAAGGGTAGGGAATAGAAACAAGCTATTTGTACTGACCATGAATGGAAAGACAAAAAATGTTGTTTATCATGCAGCTTTGCAATAAGTTCCAAGTCAACAAATTATATCATTGTTTTGATGAAAATTGTTCAATGCTTCAAAAATATTGTTCAAGTGTCATTGTTGGGTCCAAGGCCCAATGAAGAGCCCTCTACGGGAGCTAGCTTAAAAGCTGCTTGCAAACGGTTTTTAAGCTTGTAAAATATACATACGAGGGGTGCTGAAAAATTCCAGGCTTTAAAAATATCGCAAAAGGCCTGACTGGAGGCCCAATCTTCTGAGTCCTTGTACAGGGTTTTGAAAAACTGAAGGACTGCTGCAATAAGTGTGTGAATCTGAGAGAGGAATATGTTGAATAAAATCATAATTAACTGATCCTCTTATATTTTCTTTCACCCAAAGCCAGGATGTTAAACGATGATTATGATGATGATGAAAACCAAAATGGGACAAGAGCGCAAAATATTCAGACAGTAAGGTGATACAGGAAAGGAATAACAAAACATCCTGATAGACAATACAAAGAAAACAAGAACAGGTCATCCAGAGTTTTCTTTCCTCAGTCAAGTTCCAGATTATCTTTGCAATTTTGGCTGGTTATACTCGAGATTGCTCCAATCTGGCCAATCCCAAGGAAAAACTAAGCTAAGAGCATTAGATTCCTTGGAAGAAAGCAGCGAATGTACATGAAAACAAGGACGGAAAAAAACGGAGAAGGTTACGCAAATACAAATAACAGGACATAACAACAGGTGTCTTTCGACTAAGGACGAATTAAATTAAGCTGGCGTGTGTAAAAGTGAAGCCTTACGGCAGGAATACAAGATTTCACAGGTACAGGGAAGAGTATAGATATTGCATGGACAGTGGCCACATACACATATGAGGGGGTGTTGTAATGTTCCTGGCATATATATATATATTGTTTTGAATTTGTGTGAAGATATATATATATATATATATATACACACACACACACACACACACACACATACACACACACACACACACACACGCATACGTAAATGAGGGGTGCTGTAAAGATCCTGGTTTTACGAGTATCATGAAAGGCCTGGTTGGAGGCTCCACCCAACAAGTTCTTTTACAAGGCTTAGAAAAACTGAAGGACTGCTGCAATAAGTGTGTGAATCTGTGAGGGGAATATGTTGAATAAAATCATAATTAACTGATCCTTCTCTATTTTCTTTTACCCAAAGCCAGGAACTTTTCAGCCCCGACCCATCCTATGCATAGTTGTGTTTATGTGAAAATTTACACACGTTTTCACATCAACTTCTCTATGCTGGTGTGGGTTAGCTGAGAGCTTCAGAAGCAGTAATTTATGGTTAGATGCTCTTGATAGGACCATGTCTTAATTTTGCTACATTGTCAAAAGAGATTCTATGTATATAAATATCTCTGTATGTCATTTGATGTTTTTTTGTGCCTGGTCTCATTTATTTATTTATTTATTTGTTTTTTTATTTACTTATTTCATTTTATATATTTTCTTCTATTTTCCTCATAACTCATCCTTTTTATCATTCAGTAGAGAAACCTCATCTTTTCTTGTTCTTGTACTTGTTTTACTTTTCCTCTTTGTGTTCATCATGTCCATTCATTGATACCCCAGCAGCTTATGTTACAACACAGCCAAACTAAACAATATTATCATAATGTATCACGATTGTGATGATATTTGGTTGATAACTGCGATAACTGATGAGGGAATGAACATATCAGTATCCATGTGTGTATTTATTCCTCTTTTACCATTGATTCTGTATCATTCCTCTATGCCACATTGGTATTATACACGCACACACACACACACACATGCATATACATATATACACACATATATGCACACACATTTATATACATTTGTAGGGATATGTGTACATATATTTTATTTATTGACATATATATATATATATATATATATATATATATATATATAATACACATACACACGAACATACACACACATATGCATATACATACAAACGTGTGTATATATATATATATACATGCACACACACACACATATGCATACATAAACATACGTGTATATATATATATATATATATATATATATATATATATATATACACATACACATATACACACACATTTATATAGACATTTGTAGGCATATATCTGTGTACATATATTTTAATTATTGACACATAAGTGAGTAAATATATATATATATATATATACACACACACACACATATATACACATACATACATAAACACATATACATACACATATATATATTATTTCATTTTCTATGAACCAAAAGTTTCTCGAAGAATTAGTTCTGTTTAGTTTGTCTGAAGATTAACTCCAGATTTATACCAGATTAGACTAGTCTAGGTGCAAACTTCAACCTCAAAATCAAACTGTTTGTGTGACAGTTGTTGTCTTTCTTTTGATTCCTGAAGCATCACTGGTGTGAGGTACTTTCCCCTTACTACCTCCGACCACTCCTTATTTCTCTCTTGCAAAACAGAGATGGAAGAGAAAAACGAAAAGAGTGGAAGAGAGTAAGAAAGAGACAACGAAATGAACAGATAATGAAGATGATGATGATACTTTCTACAATAAGCACAAGGCCTGAAAATTTGAGGGAGAGGTACTTATTCTATCAACCCTCAAAAGGATGAAAGGAAAAGTCAACGTCGGTGGAATTTGAATCCAAAACAATTAGAGCAGGGAGAAATGCTGCTAAGCATTTTGCCTAACATCCTGAAGTTTCTGCCAACTCATTGCCTTGATAATAATATAATGGATTTCAATTTGGCACTGTTGTGGAAGGATTTTGACCACCCCACAAGTGATTAAAAGGTGGATGGACCCATTGTTATAAAACAAAGAACTGTGAGCGATTGACAGTTCAGGTTGGTAGCAGTTCACTGTGAGCTTTCATACACATCATTGAGTCTCATGCAATAGGAAAAGTAGTGTGTTGTGTATAGACTTTCTTTCTCCCACCCCTGATTCATTATATTATATATTCAATACAAGGATAAAAAACACACAAAGCTAGCAATTTTAGGGAAAGGGAAAAAGTCAATCAAATCAATCCAAGTGCTCAACTTATACTTTATCTTATTGACCCCAAAAGGACAAAAGGCAAAGTTGACCTTGGCAGGATTTGAACTCAGAATGTAAAATGCCTGAAGAAATGAGGCTAAGTATTTTACCTGACATGCTAACAATTCTGCCAGCTCAGTTATAATAATAACAATAACAACAACAATTCTTTTCTACTCTAGGCACAAGGCCCAAAATTTTGGGAGAGGGGGGGCAGTCAATTAGATCGACCCCAGTACATAACTGGTACTTAATTTATTGACCCCGAAAGGATGAAAAGCAAAGTCAATCTCAGCAGAATTTGAACTCAGAACTATATTATAATAATAATAATAATAATAATAATAATAATAATAATAATAAAGATAAGCAACTGGAAAGCAGTAGGACCTAATGATGTACAGAGATTTTGGATAAAAAAAAGTCCAGCAGTTGCTGTAAATTGATCACTGAGCAAATTTAATGCATTGATCAACGGAGAAGAAGAAATCCCCGGCTGGTTGACAAAAGGACGAATGGTATTGTGCCTGAAGGATGCATCAAAGGGAAATGCTGCTGACAATTACAGACCAATTTCCTGACTCCCATTAATGTGGAATCTACTGTCAGGAGGAATTGCAGAAGAACTGTATAAACTTCTTGATGAGAATGATATATTACCATTGGAACCAAAAGGTTGTAGAAGGAGATGCAGACGTATCAAAGATCAACTATTGATAGATAAAATGGTAATGCAAGATTGTAAAGAAAGGAGAACAAATCTGGGAATGGCCTGGATTGACTATCACAAAGCTGAATAGACTGTCATGTAATTTACGCAAAAATGAAAATGACATCTCATTTTAACAGGTATATTTACCAGAATTACATAAAAATATCTTGAAATAATAAAGAGTAAATTTATTCAATAAAATCGTCATTGGCTTCAACCATGGCCTCCAGATGACTTTGGAATCTTCTGCAACTTTTCTGGATGGCATCCTTGTTTAAGTTAATGAATGCTGTCATAATCCTTGCCTTCAGTTCATCTTTGGTGTTACAAGGAGTTTTGTTGGTCTCTCGCCCAACTTGCCCCACACACATAATAATGAATGGGGTTGCTGTCTGGGAAGTTAGGTGGCCAGATGTTAGGGGTGGTGTGGTCACAGAAATTGTCTGACAGCCATGACTGGGTTCTCCTGCTTGTGTGCCATGGTGCAGAGTCTTATTGCCAGACATAGGGTCATCCACCCTCTTCATCCAGGGCAGCTCTACTGCCTCCAGGCACTTGATGTAGGCCTATGTGGTGAGTCTGAGGCATGTGAGATGATGAATGGAGGCATAACATTACCATCATTAGTGATCACTCTAAACACCATGATGTTTGCGTTTTATCACTCTCAGTACATGTTCTTTTGGTACATGTTTATACTGGTACATGTTTATACTGGTACATGTTCATACTGGAGCTTCTGACACTTCGTATTGGAGCTTCCAGCGCTTTGTATTGGAGCTTCTGGCCTTCATATTTGAGCTTCTGCCGCTTCATATTGGAGCTTCCAGTGCTTCATATTGGAGCTTCTGGCACTGTGTATTGGAGCCGGTGTGCATGCCAAGCCGTACAGCACATTGTTTCCAAATTTCTAGCAGAGTGAATTGTGCCATGTTGCTGTTTTTCTCACAGATGGTGCCCAACTGACCCTGCTATACTGTGTAGTCAACAAAATTAAAAATATAAACTGGTGACAATTTACCCATTGCACCCTGTATATAAAAAAAAAATCTATACTTTTTGTTGTCCAATCACCACCAAGATTTAGTTGCAGTTATTTACTTATTGAGATTATTTTCATTTCTCTTCACTTCATTTCTGAAACCTACCTATTAGTATATCTATTAATATATCCCTAGCTGCATATCTATCAATGTATTTCTACCTGCATATCTATTGATATATCTGTAGGCTCACCTACTTGTCTGTCTGTCTGTCTGTCTATGTATGTTTGATTAACTATTATATCTTCTTGCCCTTTTGCTGATATTTACATATATATATATATATAGATATATATATATATATAAATATATACCTATATGTATGTATATATGCATATATTATTTATTTTATATATATATGTATATATCTATGTATGTGTGTGTGTTTGTCCCACCACCACTACTTGATAACAAGTGTTGGTGTGTTTATGTCCCAGTAACATTAGCAGTTCAGTAAAAGAGATAGATAGAATAAGTACCAGGCTTAAAAGAGAAAAAGTTCTGGGGTTATGTTCGACTATAAATTTCTACAAGGTGGAGCCCCAGCATGGCCACAGTCTAATGACTAAAACAAATAAAAGATAAAACATAAAAGATACACACACACACACACACACACACACACACACACACACTCACACACTCACACATGCACACAAACACACATACCCATACACAAACACACACACCCAAACTCAAACACACACACCCACACAAACTCAAACACACACACAAAAGTACACACAAAAGTACACACACAAGCACACAAACACATGCACACACACAAACAAACATATATATATGCACAACCAGCCACACATACATGCATACATATCCATATCTATAAACGCATAGATATACGCCTGCATTTATGCATGCCTGCAGGTATCAAACATGCATACAAAACATGCACACACTCATACATTTTTTACATACACACATACATAAACACATACAAAACAATACATGCAAGCATACACGTACAAACATACTTACATACAAGTACATAGATACAAACATAAGTATACACAGATACATACATAGATACATACATTAATACATACATACAGAGAGACAGGCATATAAATATATATGAATATATTCATACGTGCACGCACAGGTCGGTCTGAAAATCGAGATGTTAATATGAGCAGTGTGCAATGTGCAATGCACACTTGTGTGCAGCCGTGTGCACATGCTGTACATCAGTGCACCTAATTCACCCGTTTATACTGCAGTAGATGACATTTAGTATTATATAGATTATATAGTATCACTATGACAACACAGAAATTACTTTTCACGCTGTAATTTATCTGTCTGTTAGTAATGGTAGCGGTGGAAGCAGTGGATGTGGTGGAGTGGTAATGGTGGTGGTGGTGGGAGGGGTAATGGTGGTGGTGGTGATGGGTGTGGTGGTAGTGGTTGTGGTGTTGGGTGTGGTAGTGGTGGCAGTGGTGTTGGTGGTGGTTGTGGTAGTGGCAGTGGATGTGTTGGTGGTGGTGGTTGTGGTGTTGGTGGTGGGTGTGGTAGTGGTGGCAGTGGTGTTGGTGGTTGTGGTGTTGTAGTGGTGGTGTTGTAGTGGTGGTGGTAGTTGTGGTGTTGGATGTGTTGGTGGTGGTGGTGGTGGTAGAAGTTGCCCTTTCTGTGCTGGCATGGGTAGGATGGGTTGATAGAACAGGTCAGAGAACCATATTTTCCTCTAAAGTCTTGTTTTTGGCAGGGCCTCAATGGCTGGATGCCCTTCATTGCCCTCACCACTTTACAAAGTTAACTGGGGGCATTTTTTGTGGCACTAGCCCTATAGTGATTGTTTTGCCATTAGTAAGACTAACGATTCCCCTCAAGTCATGCATTGTTGTTGTGTGCATTGATTAGCAAAAACATAAAGCGTACCAAATACTTTTCGTGGCACCAGCACTGTTGGGGTTACTTAGCAATTTGCAAAGCAAGAGAGCATCCCATAATAGAAAAGGGATGAATTGTGAGAAGACAGTAAGAGAGCAGATAATAGAGACAACAGAGTTGGGGTGGGAGTAGAGGTGTCAGAGGAAGACGGGGAGGGAAGGGGAGGGGAGGGGAGGGGGAGGAAAAGAGTGATACCATGGGTTAGTGTGAAGAAGTGGGGAGGGCACAATGTGATAATGATAATAGGATGGTTTGAGTATGTGGACCCAGTGATGGAATGAATCAGTTCATAATGCCATGCCAGCAAGGGATGGATAGTTTGTTAGGTCCAGAGCTAGTTGGAGTTACGCCATGTTTATTGATGAGAAAGGTTAGGGACACTATGAAGGAATGGCGCAATAAGGAGGGAGGGAAAAGTAGCATCCGGAAGTTAGTGAGAAAGAGAGTGATATGACAGTGGGGAGGATTGAGTAGGAATGGGTATAGGGTTACCCCAAGTTGTACATGGGTGGGTAAAGTGGTATGGAGAAGAAAGGAAATATGAATGTAGGTAATGGGATGGAAAGAGGAAGGTAAAGGTGTGTGTGTCTATATATATATATGTGTGTGTGTGTGTGTGTGTGTGTGTGTGTGTGTGTGTATACATACATACATAGTCAATCCAAACAAGAACAAGCAAGAAAAAACAACGTGATGACGTGGTACAAGTATTGTGTTATTGGACGCTCAGTTAAATAAAAAAAAAAGGTTCTTGGTAAGGTATAATATATTTGAAAAAATGAGTAGAGATGACTTTTGCGAGGAATAATATTTATTTTAATGATAATGTTTCCAGTTACTCTAATGAGTTTCAAGCTTTTCAATAGCCGTTTTCAAATGGTGTAAATTCATGTAGGTTAAAGGACTTTAGCCTACATGGATTTACGCAGGATTGCACCTACAAACCTACAGACGGACTTCTACACAATCAGAAAGTTGAACTATGAACTTTTAGGCTTCCTTTTTCTTCTCTTTCTTCATCTCCTTATTCCTTTACTCCTGTCCTCTACATCATCATTTCATTAATCTACACCCTTTCCATTTTCCCTATTTGTCTCCAATGACAGAATTTCCCATAATCTGAGATATCCCAGAAACAGCTGCAAGACTGAACATTTTTTCCCAAAATGTATGACTCGAGATGTTTGCCTTAACATTTGTTGTCCTCTTTAACAATCTTATATATATATATATATATATATATATATATATATATATGTAGGAGTGGCTGTGTGGTAAGTAGCTTGTTTACCAACCACATGGTCCCAGGTTCAGTCCCACTGCGTGGCATCTTGGGCAAGTGTCTTCTACTATAGCCTCAGGCCGACCAAAGCCTTGTGAGTGGATTTGGTAGACGGAAACTGAAAGAAGCCTGTCATAGATATGTATAAATATATATATTATAAGATCTGGTAATTAGTCATATATTAATATATTAATATCGATTAATTATCAGGGGACCAGCACATTTAAAGAATCAAAGAGATTCAGAAATATTATCTGCAATCTCAGGGGATTAAGGTACATTTTAAAAAATAACGTTGACCACTAACGTGGACAATTAATGCGCTAGAAATAGATCACATCTTGTGTCTATTAAGACCTAAAAAGTTCTCAACATGAAATATAGCAGCATACCAAAAACGTGAGCGGGCAAGACATTTAAAATCACCTAAAAAAATCATTATTAAACAGGAACCAGGTTTCGGATTTAACAAATTCTTACCATTTGTCTATTCCTCATCAGCTTGATTTGTAATGTAACAGCAATTATCAGAATCGTATACATAGTTGCCCACCGCCATGGGTGCGCGTGCATATGGTTCTGCTAATTACAGCTTAATGGTAAAATTCAGAAGTCTTCGTTTTGGCGCGCCAATTCCATGAATATATCCGCAGAAAATATTTACTGCGTCGAATATATTCAGTATGAGAACATTTATATATATATATATGTATATGTATGTGTGTATATGTTTGTATGTCTGTGTTTGTACCCCCAACATCGCTTGACAACCAATGCTGGTGTGTTTATGTCCCCGTAACTTAGCAGTTCGGCAAAAGAGACCGATAGAATAAGTACTAGGCTTCCAAAGAATAAGTCCTGGGGTCGATTTGCTCGATTAAAGGCGGTGCTCCAGCATGGCCACAGTCAAAAGACTGAAACAAGTAAGAGTAAAAGAGTAAAAGAGATATGTGTGTGTGTGTGTGTGTATGTATATCTTCATATATGTATATATATGTGTATATATATATATATATATATATGTATGTATGCATGTATATGTATATATATATGTGGTATATATTTCATAAGTACACATGTATACACATACTGGTAATCTATCGGTTACGACAAGGGCTTTAGTTGATCCGATCAACAGGATAGCCTGTTCATGAAATTAATGTGCAAGTGACTGAGTACTCCACAGACATGCATACCCCTTAACATAGTTCTAAGGGAGGATCAGCTTGGCACAGGATATGATAAGGCTGACCCTATGAATTACAGGTACTACTCATTTTTGCCGGCTGAGTGGACTGGTGCAACAAGAAATAAACTGTCTTGTTCAAGGATACAATGTGCTGCTAGGTATCGAACCCACGACCCTATGACCATGAGCCAAATACGCAAACCACGAAGCCACACACTTTCACTTCTATATGTGTGTATGTGTGTGTGTGTGTATGAAATACTGCATTATATATGTGGTATATATTTCATACATACATACATGTATGTATGTGAGAGTGTGTGTGTATGTGTGTGTGTGTGTGCATGTAGTTCTTTTGCTTTTCTTCTAGTTCTTTAATTTGCGATAGACATCTTGGCAAAAGCCAGGCTAAAGCGCCGGCTTGATGCAATATTTTAGATGAATTGCAAAAGTTGGTGATGGACAGCTGGTCACCATAGTCTCATTAATAAAGAACTAACCAGCACTGCATAGACATTCACCAGATGCGGACATTACCAAATCATATGCTTAGAATAACTACCAAAGAACTTGCTTAAGGCTAATATAAATTTGTAATGAGTTTGAAGTTGCTTCCTTCCCAGATTAATTTTCTTGGACAGTTTCACTATTCTCAGTTTTGGTGTGTGTGGATGTGTACATGTGTGCATCAATAGCCGTGTATGTGTTCGTGTATGTTTGTATGTTTGTGTATGAGAAAGCGTAGTTCTGTGAATGAGCAACAGTAAAATTTCATGTACAAATATATATATATATATATATATATATTTATATGTGTGTGTATATATGTATATATATGTATGTATATGTGTGTGTGTATATATATATATATATATATATATATATATATATATATATATACATATATATATGCACACACATATACATATGTATATACGTATACATATATCTATATACACATACATACATATATTATATATGTATATATAGACACATACACATAATCATGTAGTTGTGTTTTTTGTTTGAATGCATGTGTTGTAAGTTATTGTGTACCTGCATGCATATGTTTATGTACACTTGTGTGTGGCTATATGTGTATATATTTTCATGTATGGGTGTATGTGGAGGACTATATCTGTGTATGGAGGTGGATTTATGCCTATGAATATGGATTTGTCACTGCATGTGTTTGTGTGTGTGTGTCTATGTGCAGGTGCGCGCATGTGCATGCATGTGTGCAGCTGTATGTCTGTAGATGTGTTTACGCATGTCTGCATGCATACTCATATATGTCAGTAGATTGTGTGTGTGCGTGTGTGTGTGTGCATGTGTTTATATGCATACTTATGAGTATGCATGTGTATTTGGATATGTACACATGTATACATGTAAGTGTATATATTATATGTATGTATATACATAAGCATATATATATGTGTGTGTGTGTGTATATATATATATGTGTGTGTGTTGTGTATAAGCACATGTGTGTGTGTGTGTGTGTGTGTGTGTGTGTGTGTGTGTGTGTGTGTATCATCGTCATCATTATTTAATGTCTGCATTCCATTCTGGCATGAATTGGACGGTTTAACTGGAGATTGTAAGCAGAAGAGCTGCACCAAGTTCCAGTCTGATTTGACCTGATTTCTAGGGCTGGGTGTCCTTCTTAATACCAACTACTTTACAGAGTTTCCTGGGTTCTCTTTATGTGCCACTGGTAGAGGTGCTTTTATAAGGTGCCAACACAGATGCTTTTCATGTGGCACCAGCACAGGACTCTAGCAGGCCAATCCCCTTCAACAGAGGGAGCAGCATTAAGACTTCTGCTGTGGAGGATGGGTCTTCTTGAGTACAGTATGGCACCAGAAATCTCGATCCTTTGTTATCCCTTCCATAAGATTTAGTGTTTTGAGATAGATTGTCCTTCAGTATTTTGTCCCATGTGTGTATCTTTCACCTTCATAATTTGAGACGCATCTTGGATATCAAATGGACTGACCATATCACCAGCACCAAAGTCCTCAAACGAGCCATGATACCCAGGATAATCACCCTGCTCCAACAACGTTGTTTGTGCTTGCTCAGTGATGTACATCACATGCTGGATGGAAGGATCCCAAAAGACTTCCTGTATGGGGAACTGGCCACTAGTACAAGAGCACAAGGACGACCTCGTCTTTGTTTCAAGGACATCTGTAAGAGGAATATGAAGTCCCTTGATCTGGATGTCCTGAGATGAGAGGAGTTTGCAAATGAAGATAAATACTGCAAAAGGGGATGAAGCGAGGGGAAGAAAAACAGGAACTTTCTACCAAAGAAAATCACACCCAAAAACCAGTAGCACAGGCAGAGAGCACCTTTAAATGCAGTTGCTGTATGCGTGACTGCCACTCCCTTGTGGGCCTGTACTGCCACAAGAAATGCTGAACCACCATCAGCAGCTGACACAATTTCTTTAGGCACAGATCCATGGCCTCTCGAGACCAACAAATGCCTCTTACTACTATATATACATACCGTATTTTAACGTGTATAAGGAATCCTCGTCTATAAGGACCACCTAATTTTGGGGTCTTAAAATTTGGAAAAACAGTTTTGTAAGGAATTATGATACTATCCATGTATAAGAAACCCCCATATTTTTTTAACCTAATTTTTGACAAAAAAGGATTCCTTATACACATTGAAATACAATATATATGGCTGTGTGGTTCAAAAGCTTTCCTCCAAACCATATGTTTTTGAGTTCACTCCTATCACATGGTACTTTGGGTAAGCAGCTTTTATAGACTTGGGCTGATCAAAGCCTTGTGAATGGACTTGGAATATGTAAAAAGACAGAAGCCAGTCTATGTGCATGTGTCTGTGGGTGTATGTATACCTGTGTGCATAACAGTGGGTGTCTGTGTGATGTGTGTGTTTCTGTGTGTATCCATGTGTGTATGTGTGTCTTTCTTCTTGTCTTGGCATCGCATGATAGTTGCAAGCAACCATCACTGTCAGAGAGGCAATGTTGCTTGTGTCCATTCTTCCATGAAAAACATGTCAGGCAATGGGAAATATTACTTTTCGTGGAAGCAAGTGAGTGGTGACAGGAAGGACATCCAACCAAATTCCATCTAACTCATGCAAGCATGGAAAGTATGGAAATGTTATATATACTATGTAAGTATATATTATATATGACATATACATGCTAATATATATATATATATATATATATATATATATATATATATATATATATATATATATATATATATATATAGATAGATAGATAGATAGATAGATAGATAGAGAGAGAGAGAGAGAGAGAGAGAGAGAGAGAGAGAGATAGACAGACAGACAGACAGACAGATAGATAGATACATGCATAGAAAGATAAATAGATATGCAAATAGACAAACGGCTAGTTAGATACATATGTGTGTGTGTGTGTATCTTTTATCTTTTATTTGTTTCACTCATTTGACTACAGTCATGCTGGAGCATCGCCTTTAGTCAAGCAAATCGACCCCAGGACTTATCCTTTGTAAGCCTAGTACTTATTCTATCGGTCTCTGTTGTCAAACCGCTAAGTTACGGGGATATAAACACACCCGCATCGGTTGTCAAGCGATGTTGGAGGGACAAGCACAGACACAAGCACACACACACATATATATATATATATATATATATATATATATATATATATACATATACGACAGGCTTCTTTCAGTTTCCATCTCCCAAATCCACTCATAAGGTTTTGGTCAGTCCGAGGCTATAGCAGAAGACACTTGCCCAAGGTACCACGCAGTGAGACTGAACCTGGAACTATGTGGCTGGTAAGCAAGCTACTTACCACACAGCCACTGCTGCGCCTACACACACATATATATATATATATATATATATATATATATATATATAGAGAGAGAGAGAGAGAGAGAGAGAGAGAGAGAGAGAGAGAGACAGACAGACAGACATGCAGGCAGGCAGACAGACAGATAGACAGGAAGAGAAAGAACAATAAAAGGTGAGTGGATAAATCAATAAATAGATAGTGAATTAAGATGAGATTATAGGTAGGTAGATAGATCAATAGATAGGCAGATAGAAAGATAGATATATCAATAAACTTTCAAGATGCACAAAAGAAATTCCAATTACTATGAAAGATAAACTCATCCCTTTGTAATTATAATACTTAACTGAGAACTGTAATATCTCATGGCGTGCTGCATCATACCTTTGAACTTATAAATATCGCATGATGTTGTTTATCGTAATATAATTTATAGTATCTTACTTTGAACTATAACATCTCATGATGTGGTAGTTTTGAACCCAATACTGTTATCACGTTTTGAAGTGCAATATGGCGTGATGCAATGCATGCAGTTATAATCACTGTACCTGGATGCATCCAGAGTTTACTGTAATAAGACACCTTCAGTCAGTGGCAGACTGGGTCTAAAAATATTGGTTGTCAGGAGACTAAGGAGGCCCACCCACAACTACAATGCTATCATTTATTTTATTTATTATTATTTTTTTTTTTTTGTTAAAAGTATTCTTTTCAATTGTCTACAAACATGGCCATGCTGAAATTATTAATGCATTCATCCAAGAGTTAATAAAAATTCTCAAACTTGAGGGAATGGGATCCTTAGATACTAACACGGGCCCCCATATATGGATTCTAATGGTGCAGGGGCCCACTTGCCATTGGGTAAGCTGGCAATCTGGCCAGTTCACCATTGCATTCAGTTGTATTATCTCATGACATTTGAAGGTAGGTGTTATTATAATTATTCCAAAATAATTATATGTGCCATCACCATCTTCCAGTACTCTGTAGCCATCAAGATCTTTTGGCATCTTGCAGATGAAAGATTTGGGAACAACCTGCTAAATGCCATTTTGCAGTTGTATGAAGAGATGACTTGCACCTGAGGATGCAATGTGCTCCTGATCTGGAAATCAAACCTGCAACCTTTTGATTGTATGTTCAACAGCCTAAACACTTGACATCATGGTTTCGCTGGTATATCTTTTTATTTTTTACTTGTTTCAGTCATTGGATAGCAGCCATGCTGGGGCACCGCCTTTAAGGGTTTTTGTCAAACAAACTGGCCAGTGCACTTATTTTTTAAGGTCTGGCATTTATTCTATAGGTCTGTTTTGCCAAACTGCTAAATTATGGGGAGGTAAACAAACGAACACCAGTTGTGGTGGGTCCAGACATACACACACACACACATATGTATACAATGGGCTTTTTTCAGTTTCTATCCACAAAATCCACTCAGATAGCTTTGGTCAGCTTAGGGTTATAGTAGAATAGTAGAATACACTTGCCTAAAGTGACACACAGTAGGACTGAACCTATAACCATGCGGTTAGGAAGCAAACTTCTTGCCATGCAGCATGCCTCTGCTGATATGTGGACTCAATTTATAATAGATTTGTTCTTTTACCTAATCTAAGGAAGAATGGTATTACTCATCACCAAAGGTCATGAGCAACGTACTAGCTTCAGACTAGTGACCTAAATTGATGCTGATGGTAGAATGGGTTCTATTAAGGATACTCAAAGGCCAAGCGATTTTAAACCATGCAATGAATGACTACAACTCAAGAACAAAAACAATCCTTCCAGGAGACTTCTACATGGTTTCCACCAACAAAATTTTGCTCAAGAAGCTGTTATCAATCTGAGGCAATGCTAGAAGACATTTGCCCAAGATGATGTGACTCTGAGTTCAAGAGATTGAACTCAAAGTCACATAGATGCAAAACAAAACTTTTTAACCAGAAAGTCATACCTTCATTCATTGAACTATAAATATCTCATGATGCCGTGCAACCAAACATAATTTATAGCATCTAACTTTGAACTGTAACATCTAATGATGTGCTATAACCAAACACAATTATATAAACAGACTTTCAACTGAAATACCATGTAATGTGTTGTACATAAACACAATAACAGTGCTAGCTATTCAAGTATAATGTATTATGATGTGAGATATCCAAACATAAGGGAAGTATCCAACTCTCAGCTATAATATCTCATGATGTGGTAGATCCAAGCAGAAATGATTGACAGATATTTTTAAAGCATCGGATTTTCTGTAATATAACATGCGTTACAGGATTTTAATGAATCTATTCATTTTTTTTAAGGAAAATAAAACACAGGTTTTTCTTTTTTACTTTATAGAAATGGTTTGATGGATACTGGGGTTTTAACAACGCTCATGTCTTGGCAGTTATTTGATGGCATGTATACATACATATGTATACGTATTGTATATATCATCCTCATCATCAGCACTATCATTTCATAATACAGTTTTTCAAATTTGTATGGTTAGGATAGAATTTATCGAGGAAGATTTTCTACAGCCAAACGTCCTTCCTGTCACTAGCCCTTACCTGTTTGCAAGCAAGATAATAATTTCCCAAGAAAAGACATGTTTCTGCAGAGAATTAGATATAAATGATACTGCTATTATGACAGTGACACTCATTTACAACTGTCTAGGAGTGGCTGTGTGGTAAGTAGTTTGCTTACCAACCACATGGTTCCGGGTTCAGTCCCACTGTGTGACACCTTGGACAAATGTCTTCCACTATAGCCTTGCGCTGACCAAAGCCTTGTGAGTGGATTTGGTAGACGGAAACTGAAAGAAGCCTGTCGTATATATATGTATATATATATATATATATATATATATATATATATATGTGTGTGTGTGTGTGTGTGTGTGTGTGTGTAATGTGTGTTTGTGTGTCTGTGTTTGTCCCACACAACCGATGCTGGTGTGTTTACATCCCCGTAATTTAGCAGTTCGGCAAAAAGAGACCGATAGAATAAGTACTAGGCTTACAAAGAATAAGTCCATGCTCCAGCATGGCTGCAGTCAAATGACTGAAACAATTAAAAGAGTAAAAGAGAGAGATACTATATCAAGAAAAGGAGACACAAACACATACATATAGCATATATAATTTGTGTGTACGTATAGACACATACACACACACACACACACACACACACCTTGGTTAATTACATGAGTGAGTAAGCCATAACCTACTCTGCCAGACATTTTAAGCATCTCTGCAGTGATTTCTGATGGGCCAAGGATTTTCTTAATTGTTTTAAGTATCTTACTACTGTTAACTCGATTAGCTGGTCCTTCAGTTGAGTCCCTGTTCTCTCATGCATTCTCCACTTTTAATAGCTTTTTATAGCAGTACTTCCATGCCTCTTTCGAGAATCATCAGTCTGTTGTGGTGAGCATATTCTAAATTTACAAGCTGACCAAGACACCTCAAGTCTTGTTTAAAGATCATTTAATGATCGCATTCAAGAACAGCAGGATAAATGGATAGTTTTAAAGGGAAAAGTCATTCAAGTTACTAATTACTTAGCAAAAACAGAGGAATTGCTACTGAGGTATTGTAAATTGTGGGAGTTAATTAACAATCTCTCTCTCTCTCTCTCTCTTTGTTTTTCAGTGACCTTCGTGCCGGTGGCACATAAAAGCACCCACTACACTCTCAGAGTGGTTGGCGTTAGGAAGGGCATCCAGCTGTAGAAACTCTGCCAAATCAGATTGGAGCTTGGTGTAGCCATCTGGTCCACCAGTCCTCAGTCAAATCGTCCAACCCATGCTAGTATGGAAAGCAGACGTTAAACGATGATGATGATTGAACCACATACAACTGTAACCTTAAAAGTAAAACTAACTAACTGACTAACTTTTCCTCTTCAACCAGGACAAAAAATAAATTAAAAATGTAGCGTGGAAGATGTTTATAAGCCATTTAAAAACAAACAAAAAAAAAACTGTTAGATTCACTTCAATATTTAAATTTAATTCATGTCAAAATTTGAAACTGTGACCTGTTCACTGACAAAATTTTGTGAACAGGTCGAGGTTTCAAAGCAATGAAAATATTTTTGACACAAATTAAATTTAAATGTTGAAGTGAATCTAACGGGTTTTTTTTTTTGTGTGTGTGTGTGTTTTTAAATGGCTTATAAACACCTTTCATGTTGCAATTGTTTTTGTTTCAGCACATGAACTCAGAACAAGTTACTTGCCATGCAAGTACATCTCTGTAAAAAATATATTTTAAAACAATAAACCAGAGGAGCCAAAGAGATTGGTTAGAAATTCCCCAGAGAAACAATAGAGGAAGAAATGATATTGAATTAAAGGAAATTAAAGCCAAAACAAAGGACATCACCACCAACAACAACAGCAGCAATAAAAAATAAAACCACAAACAGTGCCGATGAAATGTAAGTTTATATAGAGTAGTGGGGCAAAATTGGTAACTAGGACAAAATGAGTAATGTCTGATTTCTTGTTATTTTCTCCTTACCTGTTTGGACTCATAACATTGCAAGTCTTGCATCATCTCCAGGTGTAAAAATCAGTCAGCACAGTTGATGTTGAGAGAGTTTGAAACATAGTCAGGTGTCAGGTACTTTTTGTTTTACAAGAAGTCTTCCCTCAATTTTGACCGGATTGTAATTGAGATTGCTAAACAATCAGTATTTTTTTCTCCATTGGATTCCAAGTCAATTTCTTTCTAACACTAATGTTTAATTTGATAATATTCAATTTTCAAAAAATGATGTCTAAGATAGGGTAAAATGAGTCATGACTAATTTCAATAATTTCATCTCTTTCACCGCATGGTGCATCAACATATCAAGAAGAGAGCCACTCCAGCAGATCATGGAAAAGCTATAGAGAATATCATATGTCGAGTTTGTTTTTTTTGATTTAGTTGAGTTTTGTTAATTCCATATCATGTGTCATTTTCCCCTGATCTTCTTTCATTTAACCAAGATACTCCTTTTACTCTTTACTCTTTTACTTGTTTCAGTCATTTGACTGCGGCCATGCTGGAGCACCGCCTTTAGTCGAGCAAATCGACCCCAGGACTTATTCTATCGGTCTCTTTTGTCGAACCACTAAGTTACGGTGACATAAACACACCAGCATCGGTTGTCAAGCAATGTTGAGGGGCACGAACACAGACACAAACACACACACACACACACACACACACATATATACACATATATACGATGGGCTTCTTTCAGTTTCCGTCTACCAAATCCACTCACAAGGCTTTGGTTGGCCCGAAGCTATAGTAGAAGACACTTGCCCAAGGTTCCACGCAGTGGGAATGAACCCGGAACCAATTTTTGTAGCATTTCTGATTTTTGTGGTGTCTAAGGATGGATATTGATGTGTACAAGCCATTTTACAAATGTAATTCTGGAGAATTGAAGAGGCAAATTTTACCTTATCTTGTCTTACTCATTTTGCCCCAGCTAAATTTGTCTTTTATATGCTGGAAGAGAATGGTGATAATTTTCTGAAATATCTTTCTGAATATGTTATAGCGTTTTTACTGCATTTAAAGAAATTCATTTGCTTAGAAGATGTAGTCTTTGTAAGTTTTCTTCTCAAAGTCAAACATGCATTCAAAACCCCCTCATTGTGCCTTCCCCACCAACAGAAGAATACATGAATACATATGTACCTACCTGCCTACCTACATACAAACATACACATCATCATCATTTAACATCTGTTGTCCACGCTGGGATGGATTGGATGGTTTGACCAAGGCTGGGAAGCCGAAGGGCTGCACCAGACTCCAGTCTGATTTGGCATGGCTTCTATGGCTGGATGCCCTTCCTAATGTCAACCACTCCAAAAGTGTAAAGGTCGCTTTTACATGCTGCCAGCACAGGTACCAGTTGCATGACACCAGTATCTGCCAAGACTACGATTTCACTTGGCTTGGTGGGTCTTCTACTCAAGTACATACATATTTATGTATTCATTCATTTACACTTTATCAATACTGTTTTTGAGCCCATCAGTACACACACACACACACACACACACGTAGGGGTTGCTGTTCATTCTGGTGCCATTTAGACCATATTCTGACCACCTTAACATTCCACGAAAAAATACTGGTCACTTAAACTCCCCAGAGAAAAGGAACCAAGTATTTAACTGTTCTGAAAACAAGAACATTCTGCATTTACGCATAAACGCAGAAATACATAAACACACATATGTGCACACACACAAACATACGCACAAGCATACATATACAAAAATGTAGACATACTCACCCTACAAACATGCACATATGCACATATATAATGAGAGACATAAAAATTGATTACTTTCACTTAGAAACTCATTTGGCTGGCACTGAAAATTTGATGACTTTTCTTTGATTATCATCGAAAAAGGTAAGAAGTTCATCAGATTTTTCGTAATTGTATTTTGCCCTCACAACCTGAATTATAACATTATCTCTCCAATCAAAATCATGTAACATTTTAGAAATATAGAAGCTGAAATGGACATTTTGATTAGTCTACAAGAAAATTTCCTGAACGCTCTATTTTTCAAAATAATAACTATTAACTGTTTGCTTTTCTTTAATGCAATTTTATTTTATTATTCAAGTTAAAAAGCTATGAAATGACAAAGATCAATCTTGTCTATCTAAAACATCCAAAACTTGTGAAAATGAAGAAACCGAGAAAATTTCTTCTATTTCAAATCAATCATTTTTGATTGAATCTGCAACATTACACCATCCTTTAACTTCTTAAGCAGCTGATGTTATGCAATGTACTAAACTTGATGTGTTTCTCAAACTTGATTTATCTGGATTAGTTATGATGCTAAGCAATATAGTAAATAAGAAAAGAGACTTCTGTGTTTCATAGTTCAATGTTAGACCCTGGTTAGAATTCTCAATTCAGCCCAAGGCTGCTTTCTGTTATTTTTATCATCACTTTCGTACAACCCAGAATGTTGACAATAGTTTTAATGTTGAAAGATATATTATTATTATTATTATTGGCATTCTGGCGGTTAGTGATGAATGAGGGTTCTAGTTGATCAGATCAACAAAACAGCCTGTGCATGAAATTAACATGCATTAATTAATTAATGTGGCTGAGTACTCCACAGACACAAGTACCCTTAACGTAGTTCTCATGAAGATTCAGTGTGACTCAGAGTCTGACAAGGTTGTCCCTTTGAATTACAGGTACAACTCATTTTTGCCAGTTGACTGGACTGGAGCGATGTGAAATACAGTGTCTTGCTCAAGGACACAACACTGGGAATTGAACTCATGGACTTATGATCATGAGCTGAATACCTGAACCACTAAGCCATGTGCCTTTACTTGAAGGATTAACCATATTTTCTGGTGTATAAGCTGTTATTTTTTTCTTGGGGAATTTAGTGTGTGGCTTATAGAAAGGTGCGCCTAATATGTGTTCTTTTTTATAAGTTTCAGGAGGAAAATAATTTGAGTATGGAGATCAACTGATTCTACTTGAATTTTTCAGAGGAAAGGTTGGTTGGTTGGTGAACAATGTGAAAGACTACAGCTACAGTACATTGATGCCCAGAAGAAAACAAAGCATATTTTTGTTTAGTTTACCTTCATGTTTTGATAATGTTATTTTTAATCTAATGAAGACTTTAATATTGACGAAATGTGTTTGTTGTTGATTATAGTAAGATAAAATCATAACAATAACATCTCATAGTTGTAAAATAAGGCATTTTGAAACTACATACATGTCAACAACAAAAGAGCTAGCTGCGGACCAATAGCTCTATAGATCTTTTAAACACCGGTGCACTTTATGTGTGGATAAAACCAAAGTTTTCCCTCAAATTTGGCCTTGTGGCTTAAATACCAATGTGTTTTATAGACCGGAAAATACGGTACCAACTGGCATAATGCTTTACCAAGAAGCAAAGGTTTTAACCAGCATGAGAATTCCGGTACCCACATAATTCTTGAATTGTCCAATATTTACTTGTCTGTTTCAATTTATTCCAGAGCATATTAAAACTTCCTCACCAGTGGGGCAAACTAGAACAATATTGTCCTCATAATGGGATAGGGTGCATTAATAGCTTTAAACTAGATCCCATAATCTTCCCTCAGGGATCTGTCATTATTGTCTCCTAGCAATCAACACCTAGATCTATGGTTGAAGGACGTGAGCAAAAGTGAGGTCATAAAAAATGTCAAGTCCATTACTAGACACTGAGTTGAAGACTTTTGCCAAGGTACTTTTGCCAAGGTACTTTTGCCAAGGTACTTTTACCAAGGTACTTTTGCCAGGGTACTCACAAAGATGTTTGTACTTGCTGCAAAGCATGTCAACAGGCTCACACAAAATTGTGTGGTTTTAAACAGATTTAAGTCAAACTTCACCTCACATTTTCTGTATAATTATGGTGGTGATAGTGGTTAACGAATCAAACATGTTGGTCTGCACATTCTCTATTTAATGATGAGGTGATGTTTCACAAAACAAGACTGGATTATTTTATTTATGAATGAAATATTAATCACTGACAAATATTACAAAGAAATTCTAACAAAAACATCTAAATATTACACAACAATTCAATCCAAACTGTTAATGTTCCTATATGCTACTCTTAACTCACTTGGCATTAATCAAAGGTTTGTCTGTGAATTCAAAGTTATTTCATCCCCCATAATTGTTAAACTTGAAACCAACTGAAAATTTATGGCTGAACATTTCAAACATAAAGCTCATTTTTTTTTTAATCAAAAAGTGTTTTTTAAAACAAGGAATCTCTTTTCATAGCAGCTCAAGATTATTGTTAAAAGTCAGAGCATGTCATATGGAAGCAATTTACAAATTGTATCATGAAAATATTACAAAATCTACAAGATAGCCATGGCAGAAATGGATTGTTAAATGTTAGGTGTAAACAAATGTAAATTTACACTTTATTGTTTTTCATATCTGATGGCATTAAATCACAAGATTCCTGCATAAATGAATATTTTTACAAAACTCGTGGATTATGAATGTTTCATATTTTTGATTGAGAAGATATATGCACAAACACTGCACATACACACGTGCACTCATACATATATATTGATATATATATATATATATATATATACATGTTTGTATGTATATGTATATATGTGTGTGCGTATGTATGTATATATGTGTGGGTGTATGTATGTATATATGTGTGGGTGTATGTATGTATATGTGTGTGTGTGTGCATGTATGTATATATGTGTGTGTATGTATGTATATATATATATGTGTGTGTGTATGTATATATATGTGTGTGTGTGTATGTATATATATGTGTGTGTGTGTATGTGTGTATGTATATATATATATGTGTGTATATATATATATATATGAGAGAGAAAGAAACAGGAATTCACACGACTCTTTATTATTCCCTGCAATCATTTTGACTTGTCGGGCATCATAGATGTAGATATGTCTCATCTGGTGATTTGTCAAAATGTACTTCATTTTTTAATCTCCATTTTGCTCATTTCAGTTAGAACATATTTTGGTAGTTGTCATTCACTTCTCATACACACAAGAAACTTGGGTTATACGCACATACACACACACACACACATATGCACACGTACAAACAAAGCTAATGGATGAAAACAGGAAGGCACTGATACTTAATTTATCGACTCTGAAAGGTTTTACATATAATAGAATGATAAAAAAAAAGTATACACAGCATACATTAAAAGAATTAAGTATAGGGGTAGGAGTGGCTGTGTGGTAAGTAGCTTGCTTACCAACTACATGGTTCCGGGTTCAGTCCCACTGTGTGGCACCTTGGGCAAGTGTCTTCTACTATAGCCTCGGGCCAACCAAAGCCTTGTGAGTGGATTTGGTAGACGGAAACTGAAAGAAGCCTGTCATATGTATGTATATATGTATGTATGTGTGTGTATATCATTGCGTGTCTGTGTTTGTCCCCCCCCCCAACATCGCTTGACAACCGATGCTGGTGTGTTTACGTCCCCGTAACTTAGCGGTTTGGAAAAAGAGACCGCTAGAATAAGTACTAGGCTTCCAAAGAATAAGTCCTGGGGTCGATTTGCTCAACTAAAGGTGGTGCTCCAGCATGGCCACAGTCAAATGACTGAAACAAGTAAAAGAGTAAAAGAGTATATTTAGTATATGTCACTAAGAAAAGCAAAAAGGAATAGTGATGAGGTCCCCATGATACAGGAGGACCTCTAGGGATGATCGAGGAACCCTACCATCCAAGATCACCCTGAATACCAATATTATTATAATAATAATAATAATAATAATAATAACGGTTTCTTTTATTGGCCAATAGAGCCGAAGGCATGGAGGACAATATTGAAGGACAAGTTACAGCACAAAAAAAAAATTTACAAAAAACAAATAAAACATGTGGGGTTAACATCAATCGAGGGGAGATACTACCACATTAAAGGCTATAACAGAGGATATATAATAGGAAGAAGAAGAAGAAGAAGAAGAAGAAGAAGAAGAAGAAGAAGAAGAAGAAGAAGAAGAAGAAGAAGAAGAAGAAGAAGAAGAAGAAGAAGAAGAAGAATCCTTTCTACTATAGGCACAAGGCCTGAAATCTGGGGAGGGGGGGATAGTAAATCAAATCAACCCCAGTACTCAACTGGTACTTATTACATTGACCCTGAAAGGATGAAACGCAAAGTTGACCTCAGCAGAATTTGAACTCAAAACATAGTGATGGACAAGACACTGTTAGATATTTCGCCCGGTGTGCTAACAATTCTACCAGCTTGCTTGCCGCCTTAATAATAATAATAATAATAATAATAATAATGGTTTTAAATTTTGCCACAAGGGCAGCCACTTTGAGGAAGAGATAAGTCAATTACCTCAACACCCAGTATTTCACTGGTATTAATTTATAGACCCAGAAAGGATGAAAGGTAAAGTCGACCTCAGAGGAACTTGAACTCAGAACACAGCAATGGGTGAAATACTGATAAGTATTTCCTCCAGCGTGCTAACGATTCTGCCAGCTCACCACCTTAATAATAGTAGTAGTAGTAGTAGCAGCAGCAGCAGCAGTAGTAGTAGTAGTAGTAGTAGTAGTAGTAGTAGTAGTAGTAGTGATGCTGATGATGATGATAATTCAGGATTGGAAAGTGTGCTATATTGATAATGAAATGGGGGAAGATTTGAATGAAGCCAGGGAACTGAAATGCCAAATGGGCAAACAATGAGATCAGTTGAGAAAGGACAGTAGTATAATTATTTAGAAATACTGGAAACAGATGAAATAAAACACGAAGCGATGAAGTAGGAGGTATACAAGGAGAATGAGGAAGGTTGAATTCAAGAAGTGTGATTGAAGCAATTAATTCAAGAGAAGTGTCACTTATCAGATACAGAGCTGGAATTGTGAACTGGACAAAAGGCAAAATGCAGAAACTTGATAGAAAAACTAGGAAGCTGTTAACTATGTATGGAGCCCATCATTCAAAAGCTGATATTAACTGGTTGTACTGGAAGAGATAGGACAAAATGGAAGAGGTTTAATTGGTGTGGAAGAGTGTGCGAAGATGAAAGAAAACAGCTTCTAGATTATTTCTAGAACAGTAAAGAAAAATGTCTCAAACTATGAGAAAATATATGGGGTGAAGGTGTCAGTGAAATGTAGGGTTTAGGGAACCTAGGATGAGACAATGGCATACAGCGTTGTAGAATGCTCCAAGTTGGCCCAGGAAGAATATAAGAAATAGAGACATGATCAAGTGAAGTTTTACATTGGAAGCTTTTTCAGAAATGGGAGTTTAAAATATGCAAGATTTTGTGGTGTTTTCCAATTCAAATGGATTAAGAAGTAGAATATAACAAGTTAGATATTACAGTAATCAATAGAGAAAATCGAATTTGCATACTGATTGATTCATCATGTTGATGATTCCAGGATTGGGATCAAGGAAAATGAAAAGTTGAAAAAATACAACCCTTTCAAATTTGAGATAGCAAGGATATGGAACATGAAACCTCTGAAGATTGTACTTGTGATACTTGGTGCATTAGGGACTGTGATTGATGACATAGACAAATAGACAAAGGAGATTGTAAGAATTCCGGGTAGAGGTAGGGGTCCACCAAGGTTCAGTCCTCAGCCCCCTCCTATTTATCATAGTCTTCCAGGCAATAACAGAGGAATTGAAGACAGGATGCCCCAGGAAGCTCCTCTATGCTGATGACTTTGCTAGAACAAGAGAATTTTCAGGTGTGGTAGCAAGGATTAGAATATAAGGGCCTTAGAGTCAACCTAGCTAAAACCAAAATCCTAAGAAGTAGGAAGGCAGACAAACCACAAATCCCTTCAGGTAGATGGCCCTGCTCAATCTGTAGAAAAGGCGTAGGTAGAAACTCCATAAGATGTACCTAGTGTAAGCTCTGCACACATAAGAGGTGCAGCAATATCAAAGGAAGGCTAACTGGGAAGATAGCTTTTGTATGTGGCAGATGCTCAGGAACAATAAGCACTGAAAATGTGCAGAGTACGACTTCTGCCACATTCCAGGAAGAAAAACAAGTAGTTGATAGCTTCCATTACCTAGGTGACCAAGTCAGTAGCGAGGGTGGGTGCTCTGAAAGTATAGCTGCTAGAATAAGAATAGCCTGGGCAAAGTTCAGAGAGCTCTTACCTCTGCTGGTGACAAATGACCTCTTGCTCAGAGTAAAAGGTAGACTGCATGATGTATGTGTACGAACAGCCATGCTACATGCCAGTGAAACATGGACTGCTGAGGACATGTGTAAGCTTGCAAGGAATGAAGCCAATATGCTCCGCTGGATGTGCAATGTCAGTGTGCATACTCAACAGTGTGTAAGTGCCTTGAGAGAAAGTTGGACCTAAGAAGCATCAGATGTGGTGTGCAAGAGACGACTGTGCTGGTATGGTCATGTGGTGAGAATGGATGAGGATAGCTGTGTGAAAAAGTGTCACACCCTAGCGGTTGAGGGAACCTGTGGAAGAGGTAGATCCAGGAAGACCTGGGATGAGGTGGTGAAGCACGACCTTCAAATATTAGGCCTCACCGAGACAATGACTAGTGACCAAAACCTTTGGAAATATGCTGTGCTTGAGAAGACCCTGCAAGCCAAGTGAGACCGTTGTAACTCGTAGCCTATGCAAGTGGTGTAACCAGCCCACTAATGCGTTCCTTTCCTTCATTGGACACTAAACTCTGCTTGCGAAGACCTGTTGAGGCAAGTGAAATCGAAATCAAATTCGATGACAGCACATGACTGGCATCCATGCTAGTGGAGCGCTAAGAGCACCATCCAAGTGTGATCGTTGCCAGGGCCGCTGACTGGCTCCCATGCAGGTGGCACATAGAAAGCACCATTCGAGCGTGATCATTACTAGCATCACCTTACTGGCACTTGTGCCGATGGCATGTGAAAAACAACATTTGAGCAAGGTCATTGCCAGTGCCGCTGGACTGGCTCCTATGCAGGTGGCACATAAAAAACACCATTTGAGTGTGGCTGTTGTCAGTACCACCTGACTGACCCTTGTGCCGGTGGCACGTAAAAGCATCCACTACACTCTCGGAGTGGTTGGCATTAGGAAGGGCATCCAGCTGTAGAAACTCTGCCAGATCAGATTGGAGCCTCGTGCAGCCATCTGGCTCGCCAGTCCTCAGTCAAACCGTCCAACCCATGCTAGCATGGAAAGCGGACGTTAAACAATGATGATGATGATACAGTACAATACTGTTTCTACTTTGCAGATTTTCCCCTATCGTGGTGGTGGGGTTGGAATGTAACACCTGCGATAGTCAAGGGATTGCTGTAAACATTATCAACATGGAAATACCTGATTCTTGTAAAACTCTTTTAAAACTGAAAGATTGCAAATTTAACAGAACCTCACTTCTCAGATTCTGGTCTCTTTCCCCGACATTGTATCATTGCTGATCATGAATAACACCCATAGTAAAATGTCAAACTCGGTGTTACTTGAAGTCTCTGGGTGAGACTTGGAACAGCTTACAAGTAATAATAATAATAATAATGGTTTCTTATTTAGACACAAAGCCAAGCCAATAATTTTGAGTGGAGAGTATTAGTTGATTACATTGACCCCAGTACTTAACTGGTACTTTATTATCAACCCCAGGAAAGACAAAGTTAATCTTGACTGTATCTGAGTCAAGAGCATAAGTAAATGGACTTACATATCACTGCCCAAATTGCATCCAAGCAAACTTGTGGGAATCTGAGTGCTTTGACCATGAGCATAAGACACAGTGTAACTGTCTGCAAATGAACACACACACAAAACAGTTGCCTTTTTTTGGCTAGATCTAATTAAATCACTGAGAGAGCCTCTTCAAGTGAAGAAGGGAACTTTTTTAATAAAAAGGGAGAAATTATCAGTGCATAAGAATTTAAGAGGTAGGGGCATATCTGTGTGGAGGAAATTAATGAATCTTTACTTTTACAAATTCATCAGTATGTAACTTACTAACCAGTCAGAAACTGCTCTTCATTCTGACTACAACAACAACACTAACACAAACTAACTAAAGGATACGTCAAATTAAAACGAAAATTATTTAATGTGACTTAAAAAGGATGTAGTGATCATGAATGGAATGTCTTTGATCAATGATCACTCAGGTCAGATCTGAGACTAAAAAACAACAATAACGTGAGGCTCTACATGATCACTCAACTTGCTAGATACAGCAGCTATATCTCCTTCAAATCACACACTACATTGTTAAAAGAGAGATGCATTAATTAATGTTGTCCTAGATACACTAATCCTGCAAAAATATGGTACGATCACTGCTGAATGCCTCTAATAATAGATTTACTGCATCAAGACTGACCAGGGGCTAATTAAAAACATTAGCATATTCTCTTAAACTGCAAGAAACAGCAGCCAAATCTCATTCAATCCTAAATGTCTTGGAAAATAGAGAGGATAGGTTAGCTAATGCAAGTCCTAGATAAACTTAAGAAAGACAAGATGGTCAAGGCTGGAATGTCTTTGATCTAAGATCTGCTTGATTAGGGTCAACTTACAATTAAATAACAATAACAAAGTTAGCCTTTATGCAGTCACTCAACATGCTAGTAATAGCAACCAAATCTCCATCAAATAACACCTTACCAACTTGAAAAGTGAATGCTATATCAGACAATGTAGTCTCAGAGATGATTAAGAAATCAAGATGGTTATAGGTGGATTGATATTTGAGCTTAGGTCTGTTCACTTGACCAGGAGTTAAGTAGTAACAACAACTATCCCATATTGCTACAAATAATAGGCAAATCTCCCTCAAATTAAGCCTTACTATCCTGAAAGTGGCGCAGAACATATACAGTCAAGTAAATCAGAGATATACTTAAAAAAATTTTTAAAAAAAAACAGAAATAAGATGATGTTTTAGTCACGAATAGGATCTGTTTGATTATAGGTCTGGTCGATCAGGGCTGACCTGAGGCTAAACAAAAACACCACCACCAACAACAACATGATATATATAATATAGAAACATATATATGCGTGTGTGTGTGTGTGTACACACCATAGTCTACTAAGTAGGAGTAACGACTTACCATAAACACTGCCACAGGTTACATAACTCAACATCAAGTGTTACATATCAATAGGACTACGAGACACAACAAACTAATT
>NC_142954.1:13232490-13267490 GCF_046866305.1 Octopus bimaculoides | reverse complement strand
ATATATATATATATATATAGATATATATATATATGTATACATATGTGTATATATATATATATATATAGATATATATATATATGTATACATATGTGTATATATATATATATATATATATAGATATATATATATATGTATACATATGTGTATATATATATATATATATAGATATATATATATATGTATACATATGTGTATATATATATATATATATAGATATATATATATATGTATACATATGTGTATATATATATATATATATATATATATGTATACATATGTGTATATATATATATATATATATATATATATGTATACATATGTGTATATATATATATATATATATATATATGTATACATATGTGTATATATATATATATATATATATATATATATGTATACATATGTGTATATATATATATATATATATATATATGTATACATATGTGTATATATATATATATATATATATATATATATATATATATATACATATATATATAGATACATACACACATATACGAGGGGTGTCTGAAAAGTTTTGAGCCTAACCTAGAATCGGGACTGCTATATAGTTGAAACAATTTTTTCTGGTAAGTACAGTCTTTTCGGAGTATTCTTGCTCATTTTCATGATTCTGATATTCTAATTTTTCTTTGTTGCAGATTTTTGAATAAACAAGCTTCGAATTTACAAGGAAAATGGAGAAATCAAACCAAATTTGACGACTGGCACCCATGCCAACCTCTCCTTCATTGGACACTAAACTCTGCTTGCGAAGACCTGTTGGGGCAAGTGAAATTGAAATCGTAATTGAACCATATTCGATGACTGGCACCTGTGTCAGTGGAGCACTAACAGCACCGTCCGAGCATGATCATTGCCAGAGCAGCTGTCTGGGTTCCTTGCTAGTGGCCCGTAAATAGCACCATTTGAGCGTGATCGTTACCAGCGTCGCCTTACTGGCACTTGTGCCGGTGGCATGTTAGGAAATCATTCGAGCGAGGTCGTTGCCAGTGCCGCT
This sequence comes from Octopus bimaculoides, assembly GCF_046866305.1. NCBI lineage: Eukaryota > Metazoa > Mollusca > Cephalopoda > Octopoda > Octopodidae > Octopus > Octopus bimaculoides. The sequence continues at coordinate 13,266,466 of NC_142954.1, read as the reverse complement.
GGACTGGTTCCTGTGCAGGCGTCACATAAAAAACACCATTTTGAGCATGGCTGTTGCCAGTACCGTGTGACTGGCTCTTGTGCCGGTGGCATGTAAAAGCACCCACTACACTCTTGGAGTGGTTGGCATTAGGAAGAGCATCCAGCTGTAGAAACTCTGCCAGATCAGATTGGTGCAGCCATCTGGTTCACCAGTCCTCAGTCAAATCGCCCAACCCATGCTAGCATGGAAAGCGGACATTAAACGATGATGATGATGATGGTGTTACAATTAATAAATTGTGTAAACTCAAAAAATTGTGTTGGTGACAAGAAGGGCATCTGACCAAAGAAAATCTCAATGAGTTCCATTTGATCTCTAAACAAGTAAAAGAGTAAAGAGTATGTATAGAAAGGTGGACATCAAAACAATGTCGTTGATGTGTGTGTGTGTATTTGTCGAAGCAATAACTTTAAAGCACTCAATTACAAGTTAGAACCTAGTTGTGTATTTATTCCAAGTGAATTTGTAACTTGTAGCAATAACATTGCTACAAGTGGCTAGTCTCAGTTGGAATTAATAATTATATACAATATGTGTGTGTGAGTGTATATATGTGTATGTGTTACACAATACAATCTTCCATGTATATAAATATATTTATAACTTAATTTTCAAGCTTCCCCAAAGGCTACAAAAATTCATCCAACTCCAAAATTTTGACTCCAAAGGTATCACCTCTCTTCCTTCTTTCTTTCACACGTTTTATATTCTAGTTATAATCCTTAAATATAAAGATATAATATACAAATTTATAAAAAAAAATGTTCCCGAATCCACCAAGTATTTCAAAAGTTATATTAATGTATTTTTCCCCTTAAACATTATCTTTCAAATTATAAAATCTGCATATTGTAGAGTTCTTTCCCTTCCAACTTGAGTGAAAGTTGAAATAACCATGAAGTTCTGAGATGGTGAAATCCCCATCTGCACACACCCCTGAACACTCTCATATAATTTTCTAAAAAGAAGCATTAGGCTTACCTTTATCACATTTGCAAAGTATTTGCCCCCGATATGATTGTCAGTTTTAATAAAAATTTCACGTAATTCATTTTGGCCAATCGGGTTATATTTGGCATTGAATTTGTCAAATCACTGGAAAGTGTTTCGACCCTGAAATGAAGCAGAGAGAAAATGAAAATGTAAATTAATAGTGTTAATTAATAAATTATTACCTGTATATCATAACATGGGAATTAAGTTGTCCAAGACAGGTATTAGACTAAATACAGCCCTGTTAATAATATCACGTAGACACACACATTTACACATATAAGTGAGGATGCCCCTGGGAGCTCCTCTATGCTGATGACCTTGCAATAATTGCTGAGTCGCTATCAGAACTAGAAGAGGAGTTTCAGGTGTGGAAGCAGGGATTAGAATCGAAGGGCCTTAGAGTCAACCTAGCTAAAACCAAAGTCCTAATAAGTAGGAAGGCAGACAAACCACAAACCCCTTCAGGTAGATGTCCCTGCTCGATCTGTAGAAAATACATATACATACATACATACATACATACATATATATATACATGCATACATATACATACATACATATACATACATATATATACATACATACATATACATACATATATATACATACATATATATACATACATACATATACATACATACATATACATACATACATATACATACATACATATACATACATACATATACATACATACATATACATACATATATATACATACATACATATACATACATATATATACATACATATATATACATACATACATATACATACATATATATACATACATATATATACATACATATATATACATACATATATATACATACATACATATATATATATATATACATACATACATATATATATATATATATACATACATATATATACATACATACATATATATATATATATACATACATACATATATATATATATATATACATACATACATATATATATATATATACATACATACATATATATATATACATACATACATATATACATACATATATATATATATATATACATACATACATATATACATACATATATATACATACATACACACATACATATATACACACGGCATGCTTCTGTCAGTTTCCATCTACCAAATCCACGCATAAGGCTTTGATCAGCCCAAGGCTATAGTAGAAGACACTTGCTTGAGGTGTCATGCAGTGGGACTGAACCTAGAACCTTGTGATTGGGAAGCAAACTTCTTGCCACATACTCACACCTTCATCTACTCAGCAGTTGAAAGAAAGATGAAAGCAAATAAGATGAAATGTGGATATACAAACAAACTGAAATAAACTGAATACAGCCTTAGGGCCAGCCAGGATTCAAAAATATGGCTAATGCTAGGAGGAATATCCTAAAGGATGAGAAAGAAAAGGACAACAGAGAAAAAGCAAAACATGTTAATAGTGGGAGATGAGAAAAAATACCAGTCATTTCAGTGGTCAGCATGAAAAAGAAAAGAGGATAAAAGACGACAATGACCAAGAAGCGGAGAGAGATTGAGAGAGAGAGAGAGAGAGAGATTGAGGGAGAGAGAGAGAGTGAGTGAGTGAGTGAGTGAGTGAGTCAGTCAGTCAGTCAGTCAGTGAGAGAGAGTGAGTCAGTCAGTGAGAGAGAGTGAGTGAGTGAGAGAGAGAATTGATATACTAATTCCCATACTTTTGTCCAAGAAAAACTAAATGTTATGTCTTATTGTTTCCATTAAAAACAAGACCTGTGGAGTCGGTACACAAAACCTTTGAGTCATCAATCTATAGCTCACCAATTCCGACTCTGACTCTTCTGTTTGTAATTAAACTCATCATATGCTTCATATATCAATGGAAATCAGACACAGTACATGACTAATGTTGAATTGCCAAGCTATTTTTTAGCACCGTAACCTGTTGAATTTTCCGTTTAAATGTTATAACTATGTTGTTATGGCTTTATTACATTTATTATTGAAGAAGTTACAAACGAGCATAAGAGAAGACTTAGAAAATTCTAAGGAAAGAGGCTGTTTTATCAAAGATTATAATGTGAAAGAATTCAATTATGAAAGGAAATCAAGAATGTCTTTGTTTATCTGTTCAAAAACTAGAATTCATTAAAGTTCAAACCAAAACACTGAACACTTAAAGTAACTTGATAACTGACCATTTTCAAAGGAATAAACTTAATTAGCTACTTAACCTTTCTGAGATTAAAGCATTACAGGAATGTAAAATTAATTAAACAAAATAATAATATGGTAAATATCGATTTCAAATTTTGGCAAAAGGACAGAAATTTGGGGTGGAAAGGAGGAAGAAAGTCGTTTACATTGACCTCAGCACTCTACTGGTACTTGATTTATCAACCTTGAAAGGATGAAAGGCAAAGTCGACTTTGGCGGAATTTGAACTCATAACATAAAGACAGATGAAATACCGCTAAGCGTTTCGTCCAGCATGCTAACAATTCTGCCAGCTCGCTGCCTTAATAATGATAATAATAATAATAAATAATAATCCTTTCTAATATAGGCACAAGACCTGAACTTAGTGGGGAGCAGGTAAGTTGATCACATCGACCCCAGTATGCAACTGGTACTTATTTTATTGACGTGGAAAGGATGAAAGGCAAAATCAACCTCAGTGAAATTTGAACTCAGAATGTGAAGACAGACAAAATACCGCTAAGTGTTTCGCCCAGCATGCTAACAATTCTGCTGGTTCGGCACCAAAATTACCATATTTTAACGTGTATAAGGAACCCTTTTTTGTCAAAAATTAGATTTAAAAAATATAGGAGCTTCTTATACATGAATAGAATTTAATTCTTTATTGCCCACAAGGGACTAAACATAGAGGGGACAAACAAGGACAAAGGGACTAAGTCAATTACATTGCCCCCAGTGTGTAACTGGTACTTATTTAATTGACCCCGAAAGGGATGAAAGGCAAAGTCGACCTTGGAGGAATTTGAACTCAGAACGTAGCGGCAGATGAAATACCGCTAAGCATTTCGCCTAGCATGCTAACGATTCTGCCAGCTCGCCACCTTCACATGGATAGTATTATAACCCCTTACAAAACCTTTTTTCCAAATTTTAAGCCCCAAAAATTAGGGGGTTCCTTATACACGTTAAAATACAGTATATTGTAAATGTTAAAAAATTTATCACTACAAAATTCATTAAAGAAACATTCTGTGTATAAAAGGTTGAATCAAAACTCTGAATCTAGAACGTACTATCATTTTGTTGGCTATCTTTCAATAAACATAGAAGGATAATGAACGTGTTTGTTTGGCAATTTTCATACAAAATTTTTATTTCTTTACTTTAATTTTCAGCTGAATTGCTTATGTTCACATATTCTTTGTGTATTTATGTGTGTTGATGGGGGTATATTTGTGTAAGTATATGTATGTATGTGTATACACAGATACACATACTTTCTTGTATTTGTTTCAGTCATTTGACTGCAGCCATGCTGGAGCACCACCTTTAGTCGAACAAATCGACCCCAGGACTTATTCTTTGTAAGCCTAGTACTTATTCTATTGGACTCTTTTTGCCAAACCGCTAGGTTACAGGGACATAAACACACCAACATCGGTTGTCAAGCGATGGTGGGGGGACAAACACAAACTCACAAACATATACATATATATATATATACGACAGGCTTCTTTTAGTTTCCATCTACCAAATCCACTCACAAGGCTTTGGTTGGCCAAGGCTATAGTAGAAGACACTTGCCTAAGGTGCCATGCAGTGGGACTGAACTTGGAATCATGTGGTTGGTAAACAAGCTACTTACCACACAGCCAGTCCTGTGCCTAAATATACAGTACTTACATAAACATACATACATACACACAAACACGTCATGCATATACAAAAAATATATAAACATAAGTGATTTTTACAGAAATTGCCAAACAAACTTTCATTATCTCTCTACCTTTTTCGAAAGATTGCCTATTGTATTCTTAAAAAGAGAATTGCTACTATCAGATCCTCTTTCATAGAAACTCTTACATTTCATTTAATTATTTTCATTGCAGAAAACAATTAAATTAACATTTGTGAAATTGGAAATTTAAATGCATTGCATAATATAATTTTCATTTAGTTAGTGTCGGTACATTTTTGTTAATTCCATCTTTGTTAACCAAATAATTGCTTTCAACCCCAACACAACAACCTTCCTCAGAACCATCATGTTGCACAAAACAAACATTGCCTTAATAACAGGTGGAGGTCATGACACCAACTAACATACTCTAAAATTGAAATTCATAAATACAAATGCAAAACAATAAAATATTAATTGCTGAAAGAAATATAACAGGTTCACTGCCAGTTCATCATGCCATTTTCTTTTCCTTCTCATGCAGTAGTTTTTTTTTTTTCCTAGCAATCTAGCAACTATAATATTCTGTTTAATTTTGTTTAACCTCTATGAATTACAATTAGAGTAAGTGGCGGAGGTCAGGTGTAAGCACCCCACATTCATATGTTTTTTGTTTTTTTTTAATTTCTTTGAATTCCTATGTTTTCAATATCAGAGATTACAAATTTGCTAAAATAAAAACAAACAACACATCTTCAAAAAATTTTTTAATTTTTCACTTTCTTCAAATTTCTTTTTTAATCCACATGGAAAAATACAGAGATTACGAATCTGGGAAAATATTTTTTTTATTTCAAACTGTCTTAGAAAACATCCTATATTGCCCCTCTTGACCCCTTCCCGATATCCCAAAGCACAAAAATTCTATGTTTTATGCATGCATAGATTTCTCCTGTAACAACAGATAAAAAGATATCAAGCCCTCACCAGAAAACCCATTATGCTAGAAATAACAGCTAAATATCTGGAACATTAAGGCGGCGAGCTGGCAGAATCGTTAGCTCGTCGGGCGAAATGCTTAGCGGCATTTCGTCTGTTTTTACATTCTGAGTTCAAATTCCGCTGAAGTCAACTTTGCCTTTCATCCTTTCGGGGTCGATTAAATAAGTACCAGTTACGTACTGGGGTCGATGTAATCGACTTAATCCCTTTGTCTGTCCTTGTTTGTCCCCTCTATGTTTAGCCCCCTGTGGGCAATAAAGAAATTAATATCTGGGACATATTCTTTCCTCTCATTTTACAACCCTTTTTTTTTTTAAATCTTAACTTTCCATAACTATTTGATTTTTGATGCCATGCTACAAACTATTTTTGTGTTATGTCTATATAGAAATAGCAATTAAATCATACTGTGAGCTTTGTTAATTATATGTATTTATACAATGTTGATCTGCAATGAACCTCTGTGTGTGTGTGTGTGTGTGCGTGCGTGCGTGCGTGCATGCGTGCGTGCGTGTGTGTGTCTAAGAAAAAAGATAACTGAGTGATCCTTTGGCATTGGTATCCAGAGTGTCGGTCTGAGGATGCAATGTCATTAACCCTCTGTTTCAGCCTAGCCTCTTTATCTATGTCGCGAGTGAAGGTTGTGTGGGTGAATGATGTTACCTACCAATACTGAAGGATTTCCCCATTGTCATATGTTGTCCATATTTAAAAAAAAAGGATTGTGTTAGATCCAGAACATTATGGAAAGTTTGCTTATACAGAACTTCCAAATCCATAAATATATCAATTCTATTTCAACATGTCATCAAAAGCATGCTACATGGTTCATGTGGGAGAGATAAACCCAATGCAACATATATAGTTGATGGGAAATGTAAAACACATTTCCCTAAAGACTTTCAGGAAAATACATTACAGTCATAACAGTCATCTGCTTTGCTGATGTTGAAATAATGGTTTTACATTTACAAAGTCAAATGTTGAATTGGATAATTGTACAGTAGTATCATATTCCTCCACCTTTTTAGTCAAATATGGAGATAATTTTAAAGTAGAGATATGTGCGGCTGAAAAACCAGTTAAATATATCAGCAAACATGTTCATAAAGATGATCAGGTGACAGTCAATATTAGTAGACAAACCAATTCACAACAAACAGAAAACACACAAAGATGAAATTGAAAATTATATTAATGGCCTTTATGTATCCTCATCAGAGGCATTCTGGAGGATTTGGGGCTTTCTAATTACAGTAATCCCTTGACTATCGTGGGTGTTACATTCCACCCCACCCCCGCGATAGGTGAAAATCTGCAAAGTAGAGACAGTACTGTATACTGTATATTTTTTTATTTATTATTTTTATAATTTGTATATATTTATTTTATTACAAATGCAAAACAACACCATGGAGGTGTCAATGTAAGCTTAAATAATAAACTGCAATAGGTGAACCATAATATGGCAAAGGATTTCTGTATATTGTTCATATTCTCCAGTTCAATGGCATACAATTCATTTACCCCAGTAGCAATATGTTTACTTTAATGATGATATCCAACACGTTGCTCACACTCATACAAGTCCACCCTCAATGAATGGATGTGTGTTAACCAGGTATCTTTAGCTAAGTAAGTCATTTACACTTTCCCCAGAATTTCACACATGGAATAATTCTCAGAAAATGTGCCATCTCAGAAAAAATGATACACATGCAATTGGGTGTATCTACTTTGTTTCACCAAAGGTGACAGGAGCAATTCTGAGAATTTTATTGCATCATATTCCTGGATGTTATTGCATCATATTCCATCATTTGAGGTTATGAAAGCTATTAATGATATAATCTTCCATTCTTAAAAGCTTCCAGAAAACTAGGCCTAACACATGATGACCAGGAATACTATCTAACTATGGAGTTCACAAATGTTTCAGCAATTCCATATCAGATGTAAGGACATTGTTGCTCTGACAAATTATTTACAGAATTGGAAAGACAACTTTTCAGAAGATCAAATGACAGCATTAGAAATAGAAGATAGCAAAGATAGCATACAACAACATACATTACAAAAAAAACTGAAATTATTTTAAGAAAAAAATGGTTCAACATCAGTACAAGCAACAATTTCATTCTGCAAGACCTTTAGAGATTTTCCGCCGATTAAACAAAAGAGTCTCTTTGATGAAAATGTCAAAAAATTAAATTGTGATCAACAAGCAGCACTCCAGATTATCAAAGCGGCAATCTTCAATTCAAAAGCAGATATTCACAGCCACAAGATTCTCTCTGCTAAAACTTTATTGACAGTCCAGGTGGGTCAGGTAAGACTTTTCTCTGTAGTGTCATTCTTTCCTATGTCCACTAAGAAGGAAAGATTGCAATAGCAACTGCAACATCTGCTATAACTGCATTGCTACTTGCTGGAGTTACGATGGCTCGTTCTGCTCTCTCCCTTCGATCCAATTAATGGTGTTACATGTAACGTATCTACATGGAATTACGAAGCAATTTACATCATTCAGGATGATGTTACAATTTGGAATAAGTTCCCACTATGTCTCACCATTTCCTCCCAGTGGCATTAGATAGAACATTAAGGGAGCTTATGAAAACGGTCAACCCCCAGGTTTGAACATGTTTTGTTTGGAGGAAAACTAATAATTTTTGGTGGGGATTTTCAACAAATGTTATCTGTCATTAAACTTGGAAGCAGACCACAGATAGTAGAGAGCAACTTTAAGAATTCATTTTTATGGAAACATAAAAATTGACAGAATATATTCAATTAAAATCATGTGTACAGAATTCAAAAGATCAAAACAATCAAATTTATTTCAACAACTTTGTACTTCATGAAGGAAATGGTTCTGTAGAAGAAGCAAATAGCAAACTTATAATACCCCAGGAATGTACGATTGTTCATGATTTCATTGACCTCATTTCCGCAATTTTCAATAGAAACGTCATACATGAATGTATTACAGAGTCAGAAAAATTTCCAAAAATTGTTTTAGCACCCAAAAATATTGATGTTCATCTCATTAATGCAGAAATACTAAAACTGTTTCCAGGAGATGAAAAGGCCCTCTTTATTCATGATCAATATTTGCATTAGGATAACCCTATAGAGTACTTAAATACACTAAATATTTCAGGCTTACCATCACACATATTAAAATTAAAGAGTAGCACAGTCATTAGGCGCTTACATACAATTGACCAAGCTAATGGCATGTGTAATGGTATATGTTTAGTTATTCAAGAAAAAGTCATTATGGCAAAAACTGCAGCACAGAATTTTGTCAGTGAACAGGTCGCGGTCTCAAAGCGACGAAAATATTTTGACAAATTAAATTTAAATGTTGAAGTGAATCTAACGGATTTTGTGTGTTATTTTAAATGGCTTATAAACACCTTCCACGCTGCAATTGTTTTCGTTCCAGCACACGATCTCAGATCAGGTCACTTGCTATGCAAGTACATCTCCGTAAAACTGAAAGTTCACATTGCATAAAAACTATTTATCCTAAAAGTTACCGTTTCTTCAGTAGGTGAAGAGTTAGCATTTACATTAGTTAAACAACAGTTAAATTAGCAATGGTAAGGACAATTAATAAATGACAAAGACAAACATTTGAGAAAATAGCTTTATATAGGCACAGGCATGGCTGTGTGGTAAGAAGCTTGCTTCCCAGCCACATGGATCTGGGTTCAGTCCCACTGCATGGCACCTTGGGCAAGTGTCTTCTACTATAACCGCGGGCCAACCAAAGCCTTGTGAAGGGATTTGGTAGATGGAAACTGCAAGAAGCCCATCGTATATATATATATGTATGTATGTATGTATGTATATGTGTGTGTGTCTTTGTGCCAGTGTTTGTCTTCCCACCATTGCTTGACAACTGTGTATCTACTTCCCCATAACTTAGTGGTTCGGTAAGAGAGACCGATAGGAAAAGTACTAGGCTTATAAAGAATAAGTCCTGGGGTCAATTTCTTCAACTAAAACTCTTTAAGCCAGTGCTCCAGCATGGCTGCAGTCAAATCACTGAAACAAATAAAAGAATAAAAAAATATCTACCAAGGCCCATATTCACACATGAACAAAGATGTGTTGTCTTCTATAGAGTGTCCACAGGGCTTCCAGGATTGAATATGTATATACCAAACAACAAACATTCCACAGTGACTGTTGCTTACAAGGAAGTTCTCGTTTAGAAAGACCCCTGGCAATGAAATATGAAACTGACAATACAGATTTCAGCCATGTAGAAAAGCAAACGGTATTTATCTATACATCGGGTTTGGCATCATTTATAGATGAATTACAAAATATGGAAACAACAAAACAATTATTTTATAAAGCATGGAGTGAATTTGAAGTTTGAAAACAGTTTAGCTTATTGTAAGCTGCTATAAAACAAGTAGAACTATAAAATACTGAAACATGTTGGGTACATAAACCTCTCTTTATCCTGCATACTCTTTTTGTTTTCTTTCCCAATAGGGGTAGCCATCATCATCATCATCGTTTAATGTTTGCCTTCCATGCTGGCATGAGTGGGACAGTTTGACAGGAGCCAGCCAGGCAGAAGCCTGTACCAAACTTCTGTGACTGTTTTGGCAGGATTTTTACAGCGGGATGCCTAAAAAAAAAAAAGAAAAAAATCCTGCCAAAACAGTCACCATGTCTTCGTATATTCCTCTCTAACTCTCTCTCCCTCTCTTTCTAGCTCTTATTTCCTAACTGAGTCACCATGTATCTCCTTTATTATATTCTAACCTCTCCCCACTCAAGGGGGTCTTGCTCTTGAAAGTTACTCAGGGACCCTGCTGATGCCACATTAAAAGTACACAGCACATTCTGTAAAGTGGCTAGCATTAGGAAGGGCATCCAGCTATAGAAACCATGCCAAAGCAGACACTGGAGCCTAACATAGTTCTCTATGCTACCAGCTCCTATCAAACTATCCAACCCATGCCTGTATGGAAAACAGATGTTAAATGATGACGATGATTATGACTTCAATTGAGAATGAACAAATTAACCTCCTCCTTCAAAAACAAAAAAAGCCAAAATGATTCTGCAGAAACATAATGATCAGTAACGATATTCAACAACAGATTCAAAAACAAATATTCATGCAGGTACATATATTTCTTTTACTTTAAGTTCATTAATTTTTTCATGATGTCAGTTTTAACAGTTTCTTCCAAAATTAATACTACTTCTTTACACTCATTAATACATTCAGATAGTGAATAAATATTTATCCAGTAACACAAAGAACAAACAATACAAGTCCATCACAACCATTATAAAGATACCAGACTTTCAGAGCATAATTTGTAGGATTTTTCCAATGAAACAAATGTACCTGATGGACTCACTAAAATGTTAGCGATAACCTGGAGATTATACAATAATCCAAGAAAACCTATGCATAACATTGAAAAATATATTCAGTAATCATTCCAGTATACTTTAATAATGTACATAGTATTTCTTTCAATAGCAGCCAAATCTTTGTTAAACCATTCTTAAATGTAAAACAACCATCTTCAGATACTCTACACTCACCAGCCTTCATTGAACAGTTCCTACCTGAATGCCATGTGTATACTTATGGATATACACTAAAGGAAGATATGATACAATGATCTCAAATCAATGTAAAATACGCCTTTTTAATGGTAGAATGTTCACACGTGTGTGTGTGTGTGTGTGTGTGTGTGTGTGTGTGTGTGTGTGTGTGTGTGTGTGTGTGTGTGTGTGTGTGTGTATATATATATATATATATATATAAACAAATATTAACAGTATTAATAGTAAGGATTGCTACGAAGTTGCATAGCATTACCTTTAATACTTTAATTTATATACCGCCTTACATAGACCAACATATGTTTCAATTGCACCGACTAGTAACTGTTGTGATTACAAACATACTATGAAACCAGTGCAGTTTCTTCAGGGTCTTTACTTGATATCCTTCAATTTGGCTGTTTAAAGATTTTCTTTTATCTCCTCTGCGTTGTATAGTGTAGAGCTGTCTGTTAAGTTAGACCCGAACAATCTCCATTTCAAGTTTTTATTGGGTAATCATTTTTAGTCCATCATTTCAAAACCTATAGTTTAAATGATAATTATTCATATATATATATATATATATATATATATATACCGGAGTAAGCACATAAAATGTGCAACAAGGTGGAAAAAAGATTACTCAAATACCAGAGGTAGAGTAATATGCTTTATTTAAAAGCAGCAGAAATATAACAAAAGACTGTTACTCGGAGTTTCACGTTCCCATTCATCGGACAGTTGATGAACATCGGACAGTAGAAGACACTTGCCCAAGGTTTAGTCTCACACAGTGGGACTGAACCTGGAACCATGTAGTTGGGAAGTATACTTCTTACCACACAGCCACACCTGCACCTGTTCAAGTTTTTCTTATTTTAGATTTAAGGAAACCAGATGTCATTTGCTATAACCAAATTTTAAAGTCAGATCTTAGAGACAGAAGAAGAGTCAAAACTTGAGAATCTTATCTGGGATTTTACCTCAGATGATAAAACAAGGGATGTAACAGATAAATTATTTTGGCAATCCTTCAGTATTGGTAGATATCATTCACCCACACACAACCTTCCTTCATGATAGATAAACAGGCTAGGCTGAAATAGGGAAATTATGTCATCTCTCCATACCGACACTCTGGAGACCAATACACAACGATAGTTCAATTATGTTTTTTTCTCTCAGATCCATACGTGCACACACAGAGGTTTGTTGAGGATCAACAAAGTATAAACACATAAAATTAACGAAGCTTCTATTATGAATTATTTGAAATTTCTAATTGGTAGCATGGCATCAAAATTCGAATTGATATGGAAAGTTAAGATTGAGAAAAACAAAAGGATTGTAAAATGAAAGGAAAAAATATTTTGCAGACATTTAGCTGTTATTTCTTGCATAATGGATTTTCTGGAGAGGGCTTGATAGTCTTTCCTATACTGTTACAGGAGAAATCTATGCATGTGTAAAACGTATGAAGTTTTGTGCCTTTGGAAACTGGGAAGGGGGTTGGAGGGGCAATGTAGGATGTTTTCTGAGACAACATGAAATTTTTTTTTTTTAATTTTTCCCAGATTTGTAATCTTCGTATTTTTATACGTGGATTAACAAAAAAAAATTTGAAAAGAAAATGAAAAATTAAAAAACCAGGGTGGGGATGGGGGGAAATTAAAATTTCGAAAACTCTTTTTTTAGCAATATCTCTGATATTGAAAACATAGAAATCCAAAGAAATTTTTGGAAAAGAAACAAAAAGACAAAAAAATTGGAAGGATGTGTGGTGCTACCCGACCTCCACCAGCTAAGTTACTCTAATAATTAAAATTCAGAGAGGTTAAATGAAATTAAACAGATTATTATTATTCAAAATTAAATTGCCAGATTGCTAAAAAAAAGAAAAAAAAACCCCACTGCAAGGAAAAAAAAAGAAGAAAAAGAAAATGGTATGATGAAATGGCAATGAACCTGTTATATTTCTTTCAGCGATTAATATTTTGTTGTTATTTTATTGTTTTCAATGAAGAAAGGTGATTTCTCAGTTGTATTTGAATTTAATGAATTTCAATTTTTAGAGAATGTTAGTTGATGCCATGATTTGGCAATGAAATGCTTTCATACTGAATTAATAAAGATGAACAGGTACACGACACTGCTTTTCCCCTTCCCAGGCTACAGGCCCACACCCCCAACACCCATACTGTTAGGATTGGCACTCTCAACGTCGGCACGCTGAAAGGTAGATCTGGTGAAATTGTTGAGATGCTTGAACGGAGACGCGTAGATATGTGCTGCATCCAGGAAGTAAGATGGAGTGGAGGTTCTGCGAGGTTCCTCACAGGCAAAGAACACAGGTACAAGATTTTCTGGGCAGGGAACACTGACGGGGTCGGGGGCGTAGGAATACTTCTAGCGGAGAAATGGGTGGATAAGGTAATCGAGGTCGTTAGAGTAAGTGACAGAGTACTTAAGATCAGACTAGTGCTTCATCATAGATTAGCTACTGTCATCTCAGCCTATGCACCTCAACCGGGGCTACCAGATGGTCTGAAAGACCAATTCTATGACACCCTCTTGCAAACTACCTCGTCGACGAGTGACAGGGACCTTCTCTTTGTGGCTGGAGACTTCAACGGTCATGTCGGACGTCGTGCTGGAGGCTTCCATGGCATACATGGAGGCTATGGCTTCGGTTCCCGCAACGAGGAGGGAACCAGACTGCTGGAGTTCTGTGATGCAACCGATCTTATGGTCTGCAATACCAACTTCAGGAAACCTGCCAGTCACCTAGTCACCTACCGCTCCGGCAGACACTCTAGCCAAATCGACTACATCCTCGCCAGAAATAGGGAAAGAGGGCGGCTTATAAATGCCAAAACCTACCCTGGCGAAGAATGTACCCCACAACATAGATTAGTAGTTAGCGACTTTGGGATCAAGGCAAAATGGGTGCCCAGAATTAGACAGGCTTCGAGGAGAAGGGTGTGGAAGCTTAAAGACCCTGCAAATGGACAGAGACTTAGAGACAAGTTACTTGAAGCATTTAACGAAATAGAAGGGGATATAGCATCATACAACGCGGAAGACAATTGGAGATTTCTGCGGGACAACCTGTTGAAAGCCACCGACCAGATTTGTGGGTGGTGTAAGGTCCCCTCCCGACCCAGAGTAACGTGGTGGTGGAACAAGGAGGTAGACAGGGCTATTAGACAAAAGAAACAGGCTTGGAAGGACTGGAAGAACGGTGGTAGCAGGGAATTGTACCAATGTGCCAGAAGGGAAGCTAGGCGACAGGTTTATTTAGCCAGAGGGGAAGCAGATAAGGAAAGATTTGCCAATGTTCTGCGCCGTGAGGACCAAAGACTCGAGGTATTTCGTGTTGCAAGACAGTGTAGGAGAGAGAATAGTGATGTTGTAGGAGAGAAATGTGTTCGCATGGATGATGGTACGCTTGCATTAAATGAGGATGCAAAGAAAGAGGTCTGGAGATGCCACTACGATAGATTGCTTAATAAAGAGAATGAATGGGAGAAAGAGAGCCTGCCGTATGTCGACCCAATAGAGGGACCAGCTATCCGAGTTGATAGTACCAGGGTAGATAAAGCAATTAAGAGTATGAAGACCGGGAAAGCCCCCGGCCCATCAGGAATCACTGCAGAGATGCTCAAAATATCTGGCAGTGTTGGCTATAGCCTAGTCACCCGTATTACGAACCAGGTGATACACGAAGGAGTCATACCCAATGACTGGTGTAGCAGCATCATAGTCAACTGCTACAAAGGTAAAGGTGACGCTTTAGATACAAATAATTACAGAGGCATCAAGCTGTTAGATCAGGTTATGAAAGTTACAGAGGGTCATAGCCCAACTAATTAGGGAGCGAATCAATTTAGATGAGATGCAGTTTGGGTTCGTGCCAGGTAAAAGCACTACTGATGCCTTATTTCTAGTGAGACAGTTGCAGGAGAAATACCTAGCTAAGGATAAACCTCTGTACCTGGCTTTCGTTGACATGGAGAAAGCCTTTGACAGGGTCCCCCGATCCCTTATCTGGTGGTCAATGAGGAAACTTGGGATAGAAGAATGGTTAGTGAGAGCTGTGCGAGCCATGTACAGAGATGCTGCCAGTAAGGTGAGGGTTGGAAATGAGTACAGCAATGAATTCCGGGTAGAGGTAGGGGTCCACCAAGGTTCCGTCCTCAGCCCCCTCTTATTTACCATAGTCCTCCAGGCAATCACAGAGGAGTTCAAGACAGGTTGCCCCTGGGAGCTCCTCTATGCTGATGACCTTGCCCTAATTGCGGAGTCACTATCAGAACTAGAGGAGAAGTTTCAGGTGTGGAAGCAAGGTCTAGAATTGAAGGGCCTTAGAGTCAACCTAGCTAAAACCAAAATCCTAATAAGTAGGAAGGTAGATAAAACACAAACCCCTTCAGGTAGATGGCCCTGCTCAGTATGTAGAAAAGGAGTAGGTAGTAACTCTATAAGATGTACCCGGTGCAAGCTATGGACACATAAGAGGTGCAGCAACATCAAAGGCAGGTTAACTAGCAAGTTAGTTTTTGTTTGTGGCAGATGTTCAGGTGCAATAAAGACTGCAAACAAACAGGAAACAACTTCTATCTCATTCCAGGGTGAAAAACTAGAGGTTGTCGATAGCTTCCGCTATCTGGGCGACCAAGTTAGTAGTGGGGGTGGGTGCGCTGAAAGTGTAGCTGCTAGAATAAGAATAGCCTGGGCAAAGTTTAGAGAGCTCTTACCCCTGCTGGCGACAAAGGGACTCTCACTCAGAGTAAAAGGCAGACTGTATGACGCATGCGTACGAACAACCATGCTACATGGCAGTGAAACATGGGCTGTAACTGCTGAGGACATACGTAAGCTCGCAAGGAATGAAGCCAGTATGCTCCGTTGGATGTGTAATGTCAACGTGAATACCCGTCAGAGTGTAAGTATCTTGAGAGAAAAGCTGAACATTAGAAGCATCAGTTGTGGCGTGCAAGAGAGACGATCGTGCTGGTATGGACATGTGGTGAGAATGGAGGAGGATAGCTGCGTGAAAAAGTGCCACACCCTAACAGTTGAGGGAACCCGTGGAAGAGGTAGGCCCAGGAAGACCTGGGCTGAGGTGGTGAGGCAAGACCTTCGTACATTGGGCCTCACCGAGGAGATGACTACTGACAGAGAACTTTGGAAATGTGCTGTGCGTGAGAAGACCCGGCAAGCCAAGTAAGATCGTTGCCAGTGCCCCTGGACTGGTTCTTGTGCGGGTGGCACATGAGATGCACCATTTTGAGCGTGGCCGTTGCCAGTACCGCCTGACTGGCTCCTGTAGGATTTTCGAGCGAGATCGTTGCCAGTGCCCCTGGACTGGCTTGTGCGGGTGGCACATAAAAGACACCATTTCGAGCGTGGCCGTTTTCATGCGGGTGACACGTAAAAGCACCCACTACACTCTCTGAGTGGTTGGCGTTAGGAAGGGCATCCAGCTGTAGAAACTCTGCCAAATCAGACTGGAGCCTGGTGTTGCCATCCGGCTTCACCAGTCCTCAGTCAAATCGTCCAAACCATGCTAGCATGGAAAGCGGACGTTAAACGATGATGATGATGATGATGATGGGCTGGCACTGAAATGATGTGGATGAAATGGGTCAGTGTTGAAGTGGCAGTAATGAAATGGAGGTAATGCGTCAGCAATAAAGTGATTTACCAAATCCTCCAGCCTTGATCCAGTTTTGGCAGAACCATGACCATTTTGCTTTTCTTTTTGTTCTACATTGGTTAAGTAATCAAGTGGAATCTTCCACCGACTCATTTCTCTGAAGTAGTTTGTCTTAAAGACGCTACTTCGATTAATGTTTACATCTTGACCAGGGAATAAAATTCCAAAAAATATACTGGAATGGGTGTAAAACAATGTGCAGGAAACGAATATGGGAAAAAAAATGCACGCAAAGCAACAGGAGGGTGGGGAGAGGACTTAGGAAAATTCACAAGATCCCAGCTTTTCCCTCGTAAATTTTAGCAAAATGGCAGTTTTTTCCAATCAAACTTTATAGAAATACCTTTCAAACGGTAGACATTCAGATTATAAAGAAATTTGTGGAGAAAATCTTTTCCAAGCGGGTGAGGAGAGGACTTAGGAAAATTCACAAGATCCCAGCTTTTCCCTCGTAAATTTTAGCAAAATGGCAGTATTTTCCAATGAAATTTTATAGAAATACCTTTCAAACGGCAGACATTCGGATTATAAAGAAATTTGTGGAGAAAATCTTTTTCAAGCGGGTGGGAAGAGGACTTAGAAAATTTCACAAGATCCCAGCTTTTCCCTCGTAAATTTTAGCAAAATTGCAGTTTTTTTCCAATAAAATTTTATAGAAATACCTTTCAAAGGGCAGACGATTATAAAGAAATTTGTGGAGAAAATATTTCCATGAGGGTGGGGAGAGGACTTAGGAAAATTCACAAGATCCCAGCTATTTCTTCCTAAATTTTAGCAAAATGGCAGTTTTTTTCCAATAAAATTTTATAGAAATACCTTTCAAAGGGCAGACGATTATAAAGAAATTTGTGGAGAAAATATTTCCAAGCGGGTGGGGAGAGGACTTAGGAAAATTCACAAGATCCTAGCTTTTCCCTCGTAAATTTTAGCAAAATTACAGTTTTTTTCCAATTAAATTTTATAGAAATACCTTTCAAACAGCAGACGATTATAAAGAAATTTGTGGAGAAAATATTTCCAATCGGGTGGGGAGAGGACTTAGGAAAATTCACAAGATCCCAGCTTTTCTCTCGTAAATTTTAGCAAAATGGCAGTTTTTTTCCAATGAAATTTTATAGAAATACCTTTCAAACAGCAGACGATTATAAAGAAATTTGTGGAGAAAATATTTCCAATCGGGTGGGGAGAGGACTTAGGAAAATTCACAAGATCCCAGCTTTTCTCTCGTAAATTTTAGCAAAATGGCAGTTTTTTTCCAATGAAATTTTATAGAAATACCTTTCAAACAGCAGACGATTATAAAGAAATTTGTGGAGAAAATATTTCCATGAGGGTGGGGAGAGGACTTAGGAAAATTCACAAGATCCCAGCTTTTCTCTCGTAAATTTTAGCAAAATGGCAGTTTTTTTCCAATGAAATTTTATAGAAATACCTTTCAAACAGCAGACGATTATAAAGAAATTTGTGGAGAAAATATTTCCATGAGGGTGGGGAGAGGACTTAGGAAAATTCACAAGATCCCAGCTTTTCTCTCGTAAATTTTAGCAAAATGGCAGTTTTTTTCCAATGAAATTTTATAGAAATACCTTTCAAACAGCAGACGATTATAAAGAAATTTGTGGAGAAAATATTTCCATGAGGGTGGGGAGAGGACTTAGGAAAATTCACAAGATCCCAGCTTTTCTCTCGTAAATTTTAGCAAAATGGCAGTTTTTTTCCAATGAAATTTTATAGAAATACCTTTCAAACAGCAGACGATTATAAAGAAATTTGTGGAGAAAATATTTCCAATCGGGTGGGGAGAGGACTTAGGAAAATTCACAAGATCCCAGCTATTTCTTCCTAAATTTTAGCAAAATGGCAGTTTTTTTCCAATGAAATTTTATAGAAATACCTTTCAAATGGCAATAAGCATCTGTATATTGTAGTTTTTGTCATTTTAGTTACAAAATAAACAAATTAATTCAATGGAATACACTGTCTGCAAGTCGATGGATACCACATATTCTCCTCCATTTTCTTATTGCTATACATATATATATATATGTATATATATATATATATATATATATATATATATATATATATATATATATATATACAGACACGTTTCCGAAGAAATCTTTTTTTAAACATGTACTTCTGAAGGTGAGGTGCGAAGCTGCATCAGCCCCTTTTCTTTACACATATTTTAAGATGACATTTTGCAGAAATACGGTTTCTAGATTGTAGATTTACATTAGATTGAAAAAAATCAAACAAGTTTGAAAAGAATAATAAACAAATGCTGAACTTACAAAAATTAGTGGTAACGATGTCTGGACAAAAAAGAAACATGTTAGTGTGTGTGTGAAACAAGACAAAGTGTATTAAAGCAATATCTTTTACATACCTACTAAAATTACTGGATCGATCCCAGCAAAATAGTTTTCAAATAGCATCGAGTGTTTCCACTTTCCTTTAGCAATTTTTCTTGCCGATATTTTAATCGGGTAACTTGTACGCTTCGATTTCGTATCGATAGAGAAGGAGAGGGGAAGATTGAGTAATGGTGTATTTTGACATTTATGTTTTTTTATGTTTCTTTCTGGCCTGTACAATATAAATTCTGAAATGCAGATTTTTTTTGCAGATTCGGAATCTCCGTCCTCGATATAATGTGTGCATGTAAAAATAAAACACCCCAAAATATCCCAAAGAGGTTGCGGTCCATGATCTTTAACCTCCGCCAATTTGTACATACTCCGGTGACCGATCTATGAAATTTGGAGAATGATTCACCGAATGGTGAATGTAACCTAGACATTACAATAACTTGTCAAATTGTCAGTCATAACAGTAATTCCTGGAAGAAGGTTTTGGCTGATAACATTCTCCAACGTCTCTGTACTCCTATTGGGTACACTTTGAAGGAATACTTTTCTGGTTGTGGTGTCATAACAGCCGACAACCCGAGTTTTGCGACACCATCTTCCTACATTGTTCGACAAGACTTCTTCCCCTCTCCCTCTCCACAAAAACCACCCTTTTAAAAAATCCTTTTTTTTTCTTGACACAAACCCCGCTTTTCGGCTACGCGGGATACAAATCTGCCAAAATTCGGCATTTCTAAATTACCACCCCCATTTCTTTCAATTGTACTTTTTTCATAATTTTTTTTACAAAAATATACGGAAAAATACGGACATTATGATTCGTACAAAAATTTCAAAACATTTCTGTAATTAAGATTAGGGTTTTAGGGTTAGCAAATTTAAGTAAACAAATTTGGGAGAAAATTGGGGGGACGGGCGGAAGTCTTTCCCATTGTTCTTGCTATTGAAGACCAAGCTTTCGTCGATCTCCCCTGTATGATCCGGACCACCAATGGGAGTTTTGTCCTGCAGCAGTTTTGGCGAACAAACATCTCTACAGAACTGGTACCACTGAACAGCAGTTTTTATATCAATGCAATTCATACTTGTAGATATCGTCACAGACAATTCGAAAATAAAATCAAACACTAAATGGAAAATTACATATAATGGCAGCTTAGAGTTTTCCGTAACTGTACTTTTCCTTATGGAATGAGTTTTTTTTTCTTCCTCACATTTAGCACACTTTCTATTGACAAACCCATCAATAGAACGACTAAAATTTTAAAAATTCATCGAATGTGTGCAAGCGCCCGTTTTTTCATTGGCAATATGCTTTGTCTTCTGATAATCTATAATGTTCTCTGGTGCAAGGTACAGTAAAAGTTCCAATCATGGTGCATACAATGTAAAATAAATTCAGAAAAACAACAACAGCTGCTTCTTTTTAAAGGGTACAAATATTGTGAAGAAGATGGTGACGATTGCTGTTGATGGGATGGCTGTGGTAGCTTCTTGATTTTGTCAATTAGAGTTTACGGAAATAGCGGATGAACTTGTGCGATGTTAATCCTTCGAATTTATTTTTAATTGTGACAATGAAACAATGGGTTCAGTCCTTACCGTCAAAATTAATTTATCTTGCAAAAGAGCCCCACCACCACCACACACACACACACACACACACATACATACACACAACTACACAATTTCAGGAGCAAAGCAGCAGTTGCTTATTGTTGTGAATAAGATGATGATGGTTGTTGCTGATGAGATGGTTGACACACACACACACACACAGACAGACACACATACACATACACACATAGAGGCAAGTAGATAAACATACACGAAGTCCGGAGAATTATTCAATATCGTGTTTGCTTCAATGAGAATCGCTTACCATTAAAGCAAAGAAACAGGACCGACGTATTCAACAGGTATGTAAAACACTTGTTTAAGCCGTTCATTTTCAGGGAGCCGTAGAGATTGTTGCGCTCGCGCACCCTTTATTGCTGAGTAGGGAGTGTGTGTCGATCAATTTTGGGGTTTTTCAGGGTGCATATCTATGTTCCTTATGTATTCCAGAACCGAATTGTCGATTTTCACGTATGGGATATCAAAAGATTCAGTACTATTTCCACTACTGACTAAACTTTATTTTCATTGACATATTTGAATTACAAAAATTTTCAATTATAATCTTTCCATAAGTTATCTATCGTAAACATTTTATACGACGACCATGATGACGTTGCATGTACCTTAAAAGACATCCATCATCACCTTCACTCACTCTTTCTCTCTCTCTCTCACTCTATCTCTCTCCCTTTCTCTCTCACTCACTCTATCTCTCTCCCCTTCTCTATCACTCTATCCCCTTCTCTCTCACTCACTCTATCTCTCTCGCTTTCTCTCTCACTCACTCTATCTCTCTCGCTTTCTCTCTCACTCACTCTATCTCTCTCCCACTCACTCTATTTCTCTCCCACTCACTCTATCTCTCTCGCTTTCTCTGTCACTCACTCTATCTCTCTCCGCTTCTCTCTCACTCACTCACTCTATCCCTTTCTCTCTCACACACGTACGCGCACAGACACAAAATCCTAATTTTGCTCTAACATCATGGCTCTATGCAATTGTTGCAATAGCACTCTTTATGAAGGAGTTCACCGTTTCCACAATAAAAATAACACTGCCTTTACATTTTTCATTGAACACGGTGGCCTGCCGTTTACCCACAATTATCCAACATGTAATTTTTCCATGTATTTCGCGCGAGGAAACGAAGATGTTGCCCTGATAAAAGTGGGGACTGAATTCAGAAAAATTTGGTTGTTGTATTTGGCAGGTTGTTTTGCTGCATAGAGAATTCTTTGTTAGCTTATCTTGATTGTGATTTGAATGTATGAGAATAATGCATGATTTGTAGAGAGGAGGTGGGTTAGAGACAGGCAGAGAAGCAGTGAGACAAACAGATATTGAATGAATGAGGAGAGAAAGAGAGAGCAAGAAGAGGGAGAGAGAAAAGAAAATTAGAGAAAGGATGAGAGTAAGCAAGGGGGGAAAATTAGAGAAAAGGAGATTGATAGAAAATAAGAGAAAAGAACAAAGAGAGATAAAGCCATTTCCATAATTTTGTTGAAAGAAAAAAGATTGTCGGTTTTTTGTTTTCCCAAGGAATAATTTAATGTCAGCAGACGAAGATTTATGGAAAAAAAATTGAAGAATTTTCTATCAGATTTTTATGAAAAAAATAGATAAAATTAAAAGAAATCCAAAGAAAATTTTTGTGAATGAGAATTCAGGCCAGACTGGAGCAGTAGCAAAAGATTATAAAATGTGATGCATGAGTGTGTGTGTGTGTGCATCTGTATATGTATATGTATATATATATATATATATATATATACATACATACATTTATATCACCATCATCATCATTTAATATCTGTTTTTCATACTGGCATGGATTGGATGGTTTGACCAGAACTGGTAAGGCTAGGGACCACACCAGGTTCTATTATCTGTTTCTGGCATGCCACCCTTCCTAATGGCCAACCACTTCAGAGTTTACTGGGTGCTTTTTATGTGATACCAGCTCTGGTTGTTAAAAGTGAGGTTGTTTCTGGCAACAGAGGTAAAAACTCTCTGAATTTTCTCCAACTTATTCTTATTCTCACAATTACACTTTCTGCGCATCCCAGCACACAGCTAATTAAGTCCCTTGAATTGTAGAAATTATCCACTGCCTGTAATGAGCCTCCGAAGCATTTGAGAAAATCGATTCCCTGAGTATCTGTTGTATGTATGTATTCTTTTAGTCTTTCTTCTACTTGTTTCAGTCATTTGACTGTGGCCGTGCTGGAGCACCACCTTTTAGTTGAAGAAATCGACCTTGAGACTTATTCTTTGTAAGCCTGATGCTTATTCTATCAGTTTCTTATGCAGAAGCGCTAAGTTACAGGGATGTAAACGCACCAACACCGGCAGTAAAGTGATGGTAGGGGAGACATACACAAATACACACACACACACATATACAATGGGCTTCTTTCAGTTTCCATCTACCAAATCCACTTAAGGCTTTGATCGGCCTAAAGATACAGTAGAAGACACTTGTCCAAGGTGTCACGTAGCAGGACCGAACCTGGAACCATGTGGTTGGGAAGCAAGCTTCTTACCATACAGCCACGCTTGTATGTATGTATGTAATATGTGTGTGTGTGTGCGTGTATGTATATATGCATGTATGTACATATGTAATGTGTGTGTGTGTGCATGTAAGTATGTATGTATCTATGTATGTATGTATATCCAAACAAAGTGGGGATGAACATCAAATTTCCATGTGATAGGTTTGATAATTTATGAGACATTCCTTAATATGGAACCAATAGGAGACTTAAAACACAAATAAAGAATCCTTACCCACCAGTGTGGTGTTGAGCACTCATACTCATTGTTCAATATTTACACACATAAAGCAGCGAGCTGGCAGAATGGTTAGCTCGCCGGGCGAAATGCTTAGCAGTATTTTGTCTGTTGCTACGTTGTGAGTTCAAATTCCATCCAGGTAGACTTTGCTGTTCATCCTTTCGAGGTCAATAAATTAAGTACCAGTTGCATACTGAGGTCGATCTAATTGACTGGCACCCCTCCCCCAAAATTTTGGGCCTTATGCCTAGAGTAGAAAAGAATATTTACACACACACATACACACATCATCATTGTCGTCGTCGTCATCATCACCATCGTCATCATCTTTTGTCTGCTTTCCATCCTTGCAGGTGTTGGCTAGTTTGCCACAGCCCACAAAGACAAAGTGTTCGTACGTGGCTTGGTTTCTATGGTTGGATAACTTTCCTAATGCCAGCCACGTAACAGTGTATTGAGTGTGCTTTCTTGTGGTATCCTCTCTTTCAGGTATCCATGACTGAGACCTTTTTCTGCCTGGCCATTCAAAGTAGACCTCACACATGGTTCCAGCAAGATGGGGCAACTGCTCATACCGTAAGAGGAACAATGCAGTTGCTATGGCAGTGTTTTGGAGAGAGAATAATCTCCCACTACGGCAATGTCAACTGTTCTTCATGTTCCCCAAGACTTGACTAGCCCAGATTTTTTCTTGTAGAGATACCTGAAAGAGAAGGTTTACATCAACATACCGGAGACCCTGGTGCAACTGAAGGAGAACATCACTAGAGAAATCAGAGAAGTGGGGTCTGAAACTCTTGAGTGTGTTATGATGCAAGTTTTGGAAAGAGCGAAAATGGCTGCCATTTAAGTGAAGTCATTTTTCAAATGTAATGGAGTGGTGTTGCAGAATTTGACTTGTGCGTATTAATTTCCATTATGTCCTTTAAATTGGATCAAAATTTCATGCATTTCTTTGAAAAGTTAAGGAAGTCATTAAAAATTGAAACCCATCAGTCTGATGAATTTTTCATGGATAGAGTGGGAATGATGGTGCAATCAACACAGATGATGAGAAGATAAAAGATGAAAGACTGCAAGTGATAAGGCGATAGGTGAAAGCTTGTATGAGTAATAAGTATTTTGGATAAATTCCTTTCAAAAGAGGATGCTCACAGTCTTTAAGTTGTGCATGAATAGGGATTCTCTCAGGATGGTCCCATCCAGGACATGGTTCAAGTTGAATTTTGCAAATACGTACACAAAGAACTTCAAATAAACTAATATAGTACACAAGATAAAATTTTACTCTGGATTTTTTTTTGTTTTCTCAGAAAACACATTTCTTTCATAACGCTGCACTAATTTACATAATTAGTTTAATTGAATTATATTTTCTAATCAGTGACTTTTTTCTCCAATGTTGATTGCAGTGCTCCAGAATAGATATATTTGAGGATGATGTTGTCAGATGCTAGAAAAAAAAGCCAATTTCAGATAAAGTCATGTGACTATCACCTTCTCCTTGAAAAGCTGCCTTGCTTATTTCTGTAACATTTCAATTACCTTTTCACCGAGGTTGACTTTCGGGGTCAATAAAATAAGTACCAGTTATGCACTGGGGATGATGTAATCAACTTAACCCCTTCTTTGAGATTACTGGCCTTGTACCAAAATTTGAAGTCAATATTTCAATTACAACCGATGCTTGTGTGTTAACGTCCCTGTAACTTAGCGGTTCGGCAAAAGAAACCAATAGAATAAGGCTTACAAAGAATAAGTCCTGGGGTCGATTTGCTCGACTAAAGGTGGTGCTCCAGCATGGCCACAGTCAAATGACTGAAACAACTAAAAGAGTAAGTATTGATCCATCAAAATACCGTAATTCATTTATTATAAAAATTTTAATCAACATGTTCAAAACAACCCCCTTCATTTTTCAGTACAATGCTGAACCCTACCAGCAACACTTCTACAAATCTTTTGACACATTTCCGCCTTAATTGCAGAAAATTTATTAGAAATCTATGTTTTTGTGACCCCTATTGTGTTTATTTTTGTTATGGCTCCTATACCCTGTGTTGTTTTCATCTGTTTGTTCTTTGTCTGTGGTCATTGTTTGCATGCCTAATTTTTATTGTATTTGTGTGTTGTTGGATGTGGCATACAATACTTTCACTGTGTACTTGTTGAAGATACAATGGTATTTATGTGTTTTAGGGAAGCACCTATCTAACACTGTAAGGAATTCTTTACCTATCTTCAATGATATTTGCAATCCGAAAATTGGGTTATACCATAGGACTTCGGAAATTTTGTATCTTTTGTTTGGTTTATCGAAGGAATTCATTCCATCTGCTCTCATCCATAGTTTGTTGTTATAATTAACAACAGTTTCTCGTGCTGTAAATATTATGTCTACATCTGACTTGTGGAGGCGCAATGGCCCAGTGGTTAGGGCAGCGGACTCGCGGTCATAGGATCACGGTTTCAATTCCCAGACCGGGTGTTGTGAGTGTTTATTGAGCGAAAACACCTAAAGCTCCACGAGGCTCCGGCAAGGGATGGTGGTGAACCCTGCTGTACTCTTCCACCACAACTTTCTCTCACTCTTACTTCCTGTTTCTGTTGTGCCTGTAATTCAAGGGGTCAGCCTTGTCACACTGTGTCATGCTGAATATCCCCGAGAACTTCGTTAAGGGTACACGTGTTTGTGGAGTGCTCAACCACTTGCACGTTAATTTCACGAGCAGGCTGTTCCGTTGATCGAATCAGCTGGAACCCTCGATGTCGTAAGCGACGGAGTGCCAACAACAACATCTGACTTAGATAAGCTAGAATTTTTCATTGCAAATATGGGTGCTTTATTGAATATTTTAGGGTTAATTGTGGAGTAGTAGTTATCTATATCTAACTGTATAAATTTGGAATTTTTTGCCTTTTCTGTCTTCTTAAACCATCCTATTACCTCCTGAGTATCTGGCCACAAGGAAAGTCCAATCTTAATTTTTGAGTTAGGACATTATTTTATCTATGATGGTTTTGCTTATATGTCCTGTGTCCGATTTCAATGAACATGTTAGTCTGACTTTAGGGTCACTATTGAAGTTATTTGTGTGGTCTTTATGGTTTATCCTAGGTTTTCTTGGGGCATATGGGGTTATGTCCTATCGTCTGTCTCTTGTCTTTTTACTATTTCAAACCCTTTGTTGCTTATATTAGATAAGGTGTCCCCTTTAGAAATCTGCCCTTCTAACTTTGCAATAGATGAATGAGTGAATGTAAGTTTGTAAATGATAATAAAAAAAATTATAGCCTTGGGCTGACCAAAGCCTTGTGAGTGGATTTGGTAGACAGAAACTGAAAGAAGCCCATTCATCAAAAGAGACCAATAGAATAAGTACTAGGCTTCAAAAATAAGCCCTTCAAGGTGGTGCTCCAACATGGCCACAGTCAAATGAATGAAAGAATAAAAGAATAAGAGACTATCAGTGTGGTGCCTGTAGCAGCATTTATGTTTCCTGGTGCAAACCATCGTGTTAAGTTGCATCCCTTTATGTTGGAATAAAAGTCAATTTAGCCATTCTTTAAATTTTGATTGATCAAATAATTAACTGGCCGAAAACTAATTACTATAGTCTAATACAATCTTCTAAAGAAACAGAAACATTGAAGATGTTGCTAAAGCATGGCCGGTCCCCAATGAATGAAACCCATAACAGAATCAAAGAATAAGAATGGAATGTAGGGGTGTAAGTAGACTGATAAAAATCAATTACACAAATAGCTGAGTTGAAGAAGTATTGTTTTATTAATAGAATACATTCTTCTGGAGCTTTGTAACTTCATTTCCCGCCGACCCCTTTTACCAAACATCTCTAGGTAAATATTGCAGACCAATGTTTATATAAAACATCAAAATATTTGGTCTTTCCATTTGTACATATCCCTAATGTTAGCATTACACATGTATATACATATCTCTCTTTCTCTCTCTCTCTCTCTCTCTGTATATATATATATATATATATATATATATATATATATATATAAAGATAGATAGACACACACACAAGCACATATATGTACATATGTCTGTGTATATTTATATGTATGTAAGTATGTAGGTGCAGGCGTATGTGCCAAGAAGTTTGCTTTCCAACCACATGGTTCTGGCTTCAGTCCCACTGCATGGCACTTTAGGCAGGTGTCTTCTACTTTAATCCCTTTGTGAGAGGATTTGGTAGACGGAAACTGGAAGAAGACCATTGTATGTGTATGTGCCTTTGTGTCAGTGTTTGTCCCCCACCACCACTTGAGAACTGCTGTTGGTGTGTTCACATCCTTGTAACTTAGCAGTTCCACAAAAGAAACTGATAGAATAAATACCAGACTTTAAAAAAAGAAGCTGGTGGTTGATTTATTCATCTAAAATTCCTCAAGGTGGCACCCCAACATGACCACAGTCTATTAACTGTAATGAGTCAAAGATAAAGGATAACAGATATACAGGGTGGCCCAAAAGTAGGTTTATAGTTATTCAACTATCTCTTTCGCATTCATATATTAACAGTTTAGATCTTAATTATAAGAAAATATGAAACCATTATTCTATGCTAATTTAGTTAATTGTATGATAGAAATTGAGATGTAATAAAATGTTTTAAATGAAATTTAAAATTTTGGGCCACCGTGTATAATGTATATATCTACTGTATAAGTGGGAGTATGTGATTATGAATGTGTGTTTAGCCTAAAAAGGTTTGGAAACAGTGCATCCTCGCGAAAAACAAAATTTGATTTTCAAATCCTACATCCCATACACTATATCGTTTGTAAATAATAATAAAAAAGTATAAATTGCTAAGAGAAATACAGTAATCCTTCAACTATCACAAGTGTTACGTTCCACCCCCCACCCCCGGGATAGGTGAAAATCTGCAAAGTAGAAACAGTACTGTACTGTATATTTTTTATATTATTATTTTTATAATATATATATATATTTATTTTATCATGAATGCAAAACAACACCACACACTCGCCTCCCAAGTTTCGTTTTCCATACAGTATGTGCGATTCTTTACTTACTCATCTACAGTACACTACGTATTTTCTTTTAATATATTTTAATTAATGTGTTATACAGTGTAGTACTGTACTGTATTTGGTAATTATTCAGATTCCCTGAACCTAACCCTAATCCTAACCCTAACACTAACCCTAAACCCTATCCCTAACCCTAACCATAAAACCCTAACCCTGACCCTTAAACCGTAACCTTAACACTAACCCTAACCCTAACCACTAACCCTAATTGTAACCCTAAAACCCTAACCCTGACCCTAAAACCCTAACCGTAACACCTTAGTGAAAATCGTGCGGGTGTTAATCGGAAAAATTACCCTGTATTTTTATTTATTAATTTATTAATTTTTAGGCATAACACAGAAATAATTAAAATCTAAGAAAATATGGTAAATTTTCAGATTAACACCCGCACGATTACCTAACCCTAACCCTAACACCGTAGTGAAAATCGTGCAGGTGTTAATCTGAAAATTTACCAAAAGTATAAATACTTATTGGCTGCAAAAACCTGCAATATACTGAGGAGTCCGTGATATAAATTTACATATATTAGCCAGAAAAATTCCGTGATGTACTGAGGGCGCAATAGGTGAACAACGATATGGTGAGAGATTATTGTAACTCAGCATTTAGAGCAACTACTCTCCCACTCTCTATCACCATCAAATTATCTCTCTTTATATAAACATACTCTTTGACACTCACTCTCTTTGTATGCATTCACTCTCATTTACAATTTTCACTTTGTTTTAAAATCCTCCCACTTCTAATCTTTACTTTCATTTTATCACAGCTTCCATGTACCAAAATCCTGTTTTCTGATTGGATAAGAATGATCAAACTTTAAACCTCTGTAACATTTTTCTAAAAATTTTCTGGACAAAGTAAAACAATAACCCAACTTTGAAAAGTTTTCCCTTAGTTTTAAAATTTCAAAATCAATGACAGCGACAGAAAAGATGTCTCTCTCTCTCTCTTTTTCTCTCTCTTTCTCGCATTTGTCTCTCCTTCACTTTCTCATTGTCTATCACTAACACTCTGTGTGTGTGTAAGGAGTTTCATTAGGCTGACAGTGATTTAAAAAAAGAAATTCTTTTATTCTTTATTCTTTTATTTGTTTCAGTCATTTGACTGTGGCCATCATGGAGCAACGCCTTTACTCGAACACATCAACTCCAGAAGCCTAGTACTTATTCTATCAGTCTCTTTTGCCAAACTGCTAATGTACAGACAAGTAAACACACCAACATCGGTTGTCAAGCGGTGGTGGTGGGGACAAACACAGACATACATATATATATAACGGGCTTCTTTCAGTTTCCCTTTACCAAATCTACTCACAAAGCTTTGGTCAGCCCAAGGCTATAGTAGAAGACACTTGTCCGAGGTGTCACGCAGTGGGACTGAACCCAGAACCATGTGGTTGGGAGGCAAGCTTCTTACCACACAACCAAAAATGTTAGAACTTTACAAACTTGATCGACCTGTGTCTAAACCTGGATTTAATTTCATTTTATACACACTTTGCTATCAATTATATAGATAATTGAAAACATGGTCTGTAAAGATAACTTATTTCAATACAATGTTTATGTGTACACTCCCATAAATATTTACTTTGTGTGCTCACACCAGCTATCCCACTATATTATACATGCACACAGACCGTTCTTGAGGGTTCAGCAATCATGGCTGAAATCCAATTTGGAAAGTATCATTCAAGTTTTTTCTCATTTTGGAATTATAACTTCTTTTGTAAAATAACTTCTTTTGCTACAAAACTTCAGAGTATATTCTGTTGCACTGACCATTACCAACGTCACCTTCCTGGCACTTGTGCCAGTGGCACGTGAAAAGATATTCTAGTGAGTTCGTTGCCAGTACCGCTGGACTGGCTCCTGTGCAGGTGGCACATAAAATACACCATTTTGAGCATGGCCGTTGCCAGTACCTCCTGACTGGCCTTCGTGCCAATGGCACGTAAAAGCACCCACTACACTCTCGGAGTGGTTAGCGTTAGGACGGGTATCCAGCTGTAGAAATTCTGCCAAATCAGATTGGAGCCTGGTGTAGCCATCTGGTTCACCAGTCCTCAGTCAAATCGTCCAACCCATGCTAGCATGGAAAGCGGACGTTAAATGATGATGATGATGATGATGCATACACACACACACACTGAGTAAAAAAATTTCAATTGAAATGAACTTTTTTATTTTGTAATTCATGTTCGTGATGAGCGTATTTAAAAAACATGATCTTCAATATAAACTTAGAATGAACTTTTTCCAGAAATCACATCATTTAGCTGTTGTTTCTAGCATATCGGGTTTTCTGGTGGTGATTTGATTTTTTTTTTTTTTTTGTCTGCTGTTTCAGTAGAAATCTAAGTATGTGCAAAACATGCAGTTTTTAGCTTTTTGAAAGTGAGGAAGTGTGTGGGGGATGGTAGGTGAAGACGAAGTGAGTGTTTTTTAAGAAAAAATAAATTTAAAAAAAAAATTTTTTTCCTCCAGATTCGTAATCTGTATTTTTCTACATAGATTTATAGAAAAATCTCGAAAAAAAAAGTGAAAAGTTGAAAAATGGGTGAGGTGGAGGAAAGAATTAATATTTTGAAAACATGTTCTTTTTGGCAAAATTATAATTTCCTATATCAAAAACATAGGAATCTGAAGAAATTTTTGAAAAAAAAGCACAAGGGGGAGGGGTGTAAACACTTTACTTCTTCCATCTTTTCTTATACACACACACACACACACTTGATGCAGGATGGGGTTAAAGATTTTTTGGTAATTGCTTATATCCCAGCAATGGACCACTACATTGTCATTCCATAAAATGTGTTTATGGGGATAAAAATATTGAAAAAACATCAATGCATGTCAGAGCGACAAAGAAATGAGGAAGATACCCGGTGATCTCCTTAAAATCTCACACCTTTTCGTCTGAAAATTATTTTGAACTTATAAATAGAAACAAATTGCGAGATTCTGATTGTCCATATTTTAAAACTGGAAAAAACCCTAAATTTTAGGATTTACAGAAAGGGGCGGGGTAATGAAAAATTTGTTTTAAAATTTTGTTTTGTTTTTAAATTACGTTGCATTTTCTGTTTGGAAATAAAGGAAGTAGAGGATTGTAATGGAGATTGCCAATTTCCAAATTTTTATTTCTTTTAACCTTCAAGGCTTCTCCCATTGTTTTAAGTGCATAGTTCAAAAGAATGTAGGCCAAAATCGGTCTGGAAAGTTAGTGGGATTCATAAATTTTCAAAAATATTTTTTTGTAAAAAGTTTTCCCCCCATCATTTGTAAGGGTTTAATGAAAAACAAATTTGAAAATCCCTGTCAAAATGGGTGTTCTATTCCAAAAGTTTAGCATGGCATTCTATTGTGAAAATTACTCAGCAACAACAGGATAATCAGCTAGTATGTATGTGTGTGTGTATATATATATATATATATATATATATATATATATATATATATATATATATATATATATATATATATATATATATATATCATCATTTAACATCTGCTTTCCATGCTGGCAAGGGTTAGATGGTTTGATTGGAACTGGTAAGCCAGAGGGCTGCACCAGGTTCCAGCCTGATTTGGCATGGTTTCTACTACAACTGGGTATATATATATATAATGATTGTATGCAATAAAGCAAATGACAGGAAGAAAAACATAATTAATGGTAAAAATTACTCATTATTTTTTCTGTTATACTGTAATATACAACTTCTTGGGGCTGTTGTACAATGATAATTTGCTGTTTTGTTATCCATTCTGTAGGTAGTTAACTTCATCTGTTGGTGACTGCTAGGAGATAGGTGGCAAAAGGAAAGTATGAGATAAAAGTTAAGAGAATCTGTGTCTCTGGGCTGACAAGGAGATAGGGTGAAATTTGGTATTGTCATGTAATGGCATTCCATAAGTGAAAAGAGAGAAACAGAAGTTCTTCGGTTTGGAATCAAGTGACCAAAGAAATAGAACTAGTTTTGGTTATGTATTTATATTTTTTCCAACTAAATTAGGTCAGGTTGAACAAAGCATTTTCCCTCTGCAATCAGCCTTGACTCATCTTTGACTCAAATTGGTTACAGGTTAACAATTGACACTCATAAATTTCCTAGTGCAAAAGGAACTTGTAGAAGAATGCAGTTTTGGTTTTGAATCTTGGCTAGAATCGAGGAAGCTATTTATTCTTTTCTGCTCTAGGAACATGGCCTGAAATTTTGGGGGAGTGCATGCTTTAGCTTCATTACTATGGTAACAGTCCGGATAGTTATTGATCAGACCACGTGTGTGTGTGTGTGTGTGTATATATATATATATATATATATATATATATAGGCTTTTATTTGTTTCAGTCATTTGACTGAGGCCCTGCTAAAGCACCACCTTTAGTCGAACAAATTGACCCCAGGACTTATTCTTTGTCAGCCTAGTACTTATCCTGTTGGTCTCTTTTGCTGAACAGCTAAGTTATGTGAACATAAACATGCCAACATTGGTTGTCAAGCGATGGTTGAGGGACAAACACAGACACACAAACACGCACACACACACACACACACACACACCTAAATCTAAGGCCTCAGCCAGTCCACTTAGGCGTACCTTCCTTCATTGGACACTAAACTCCACTTGCGAAGACCTGTTGAGGCAAGTGAAATCGAAATCGAGTTAAATTCGACGACTGGCACCCATGCCAACATCGTCTCCTTCATTGGACACGAAACTCAGCTTGCGAAGACTTATTGAGGTAAGCAAAAGCAAAATTGTGATAGCACCTTTGCCCAGCATCGCCTTTCTGGCACTTGTGCCCGCGGCATGTGTAAGGACTTTCGAGCGAGATCGTTGCCAGTGCCCCTGGACTGGCTCTTGTGC
>NC_142954.1:13224990-13227490 GCF_046866305.1 Octopus bimaculoides | reverse complement strand
GGAGGTAGTTCTGCCCTGGCTGCTGGAAGATCCTGTCTGGAAACAGGACTCTGCGCCTTGCCACACAAACAGGAGAACCCAGTCATGGTTGTTAGACAATTTCTGCGACCACATCACCTCTAACTTCTGACCGTCTAACTCCTCAGACTGCAACCTCCATGATTATTATGTGTGGGGTGCAGTTGAGCAAGAGACCAACAAAACTCTTTGCAACACCAAAGATGAACTGAAGGCAAGGATTATGGCAGCATTCACCAACTTAAACAAGGAGACCACCCAGAAGAGTTACAGGAGATTCCGAAGTTGTCTGGAGGCTACGGTTGAAGCCAATGGCGATTTTATTAAATAAATTTAGTCTGTAGTATTTGAAGATATTTTGATGTTATTTTGGTAAATATATCTGTTAAAATGAGAGATCAGTGTTATTTTTGTTTTTGTGTAATTTAGACGACAGTTTATTCACCGCGCTCTGTATATACATACATACTCACTCATATATATACATATGTATGTATGCATGTATATAAGTTTATATATGTGAGCGTTTATGTATGTATGTATGTAGATATGTATAAATAAATTCTGTGCTTTTGCTTCCAATGCTAACAGAAAATCAGACATTCACCCACCGCCCAGAAATAAGAATTATAATATATTCATAGTCATTCGTCAAAGAATGACAAATAGTGAAAATAATTAGCAAAACAACAATTTTATTTGCATCTCATTTGGTGGAAGTAACTTAAAACAATAGAAGTTTCCAGAATTACTCCCAAAAGAGGATAAAATATTTTCATAAAAAACTAAGAACTGATCAATTTTTTAAAATAAATGTAAAATAACAAAATGGTAAAGAATGAGAAATAGCATCCATTTATTATTTTATTACATTTGGACATTAGACTGCCGCCATGCGGGAGCACTGCGTGCAATGGTTCTGTCCATTTTGTAGATATATGTAGATGTTCCAGCCTAGTATGTATTTTATCTATCTCTAGTTACCAAATGGTTAAGTTGTTATTTCATGTAATGAATAAATCTCAACATCACAACATACAGGCCAATGAGAGAACCTCTACATGCAATGCTTGCTTGACCAGATGAAGCATTCCTGGAGAGATCACAGAATGTGGGATGAAAGATTTCCACTAAAATAATAATAATAATAATAAAGGATACCAAAATAATAATAATAATGATCCTTTCTACTATGGGCACAAAGCCTGCAATTGATTACATCGTGCCCAGTGTTTCACTGGTACTTAATTTATCAACCCCGAAGGGATGAAAAGCAAAAATAATAATGATGGTGATGATAGCAATAATAATGGGACCCTGAGGAGATGGAGTATCCTATATTTTATAATATTTTATAATATTTTATGATATGTATTAATCATTCTGGATGTTCTATCGAAATGTACATAGGTCTATTTATTTGTTATTATTATTGTTATTGTTGTTGTAATAAAGTATTTTCAATGGATCAATTTTGAGCTCTATTTAAAGTTGATATATATATATATATATATATATGGATATATGGATATATGGCAAATGAAAGACGCAAGATAGAATATATGAGAATTTATTATTAATCACGACAATTGTTTCGACATATCTAGCATCGATTCCTCTTGGCTGGGACACTCAACAACTAGTTCAGGAGCATCTGGTGGTGCAGATGTATCTCATCAGGTGATAAATAAATACAGCTCATTAAAATGGCTGTTTTGCAATGTAACTTACCGTTTTGTAGAGAGAAAAGCAGCCAGATGGAGGAAATATTTTCATTTATATAGATCAAAAATAAAATCACAGATGGCAAAAAGAGAAACAAACACTCAATCCAGTGAGAAAAGTATTAAAAATAACCGTTAACAGATATGGATGTATAAACCCCCTTTGGGAAAGCTGCATAGCGCGAGTACACTTGCTCATACAAGCATCCGCAAAAATGTGAACATACGCACACATGAGGTTTGGTGCATTCATGCTCACAAGACAAGTTAGTTATCTACTTGATGTTTATAAGAATGGGGAAGTTAAAAGTAAGCTTAAGTCATCCATACCTTAAAGTAAATTAAATTAAGTTAACGGTTACTCAAAATTCATTCTCACTGCATTGTGCGAAAGTACATTTATATGCATGTAGGCATCTCGAGATTCATTCAAAAATTCTATTAATTATCTTTTCGTTAGTCCACAGAATAGACAGGGATCCCTCAGAGCAGAGACGGCATCTCCTGGAAATTATATTGTGTGGTTTTGCATACCTTACTATGGGCCAGTTAATGCTGTACTTCATGTTATCCTCCTTCAGTCGCCATACAAAATCTACCAAAGATGTTGAATGTCTCTTATTGTTTGTCTTAAAGCTGGCAACATGGTTACAATACCGATTCTTAAATATATCAGCCATCTGCCCAATGTAAACATAGGGCCCTCCCCTTGTGTGCAAGATACATTTATATACAATATTTGTACTCATACAGAGATT
>NC_142954.1:13204990-13219990 GCF_046866305.1 Octopus bimaculoides | reverse complement strand
AATTCTTTTTATTGGCCACAAGGGCTAATATAAATCAAAAACATGTAAGGACAAAGACAGGACGAAGGTTACATAGGGTTTTGTCCAAAAAGTAGAAAGACGTTCGTGTAAACAGAGGAAAAAACGGAGAAAAATATAACAAATAAAACTCCCAATAGGGGGGAGGCGCTTCGAGAAAGAAAAGGTTACACGTGGAAAAAGCCATAAAACCACGGGAGCCTGGTCAGAAAAAATAAGAAAGGGGTATAGAGCCCTTTCTCCTTTTACATTACCTTTTTTTCCTACAGGTGTATTCTCTTAATAATAATGATAATAATAATAATAATAATAATAATGATAATAAGTTTTTCATTTTTCTCTCTGTCTTCCTCCTTTTCTCTATCACATGACTCTGATAATGAACAATCTGATGTGTTTGTTTTAATGGCCTACCAATGTATACGGTACGTTTCTCTGCCCTCGATGTCAAAAAGACACTCAGCAAGAAATGGAAACAGAATGAGTGTGGGATCAAATCATATGTGTTATGATAATTGATCAATGGTGTCACCACATTAGTCTTCCTTCCTTTTGAGTCTTTTAGTACTGTCTTATCAATTAGCAACTGATCTTTGGTGCCTCTGCATTTTTGTTTACCACTTTTCTGCTCTTCCGGAAGAATATTGGTTTCATCTAAGTATTTGTAATTCTTATCTGCGATTATTCCTGTCTGCAACTTCCACATGAGAGGTATACAAGATATTGGTCTGTAGTTCTGGAAAACATTACCTTTTGCCAAGTCCTTCATGCATAGAACTGATTTGTCACTCTGGTATTTCTTCCCCATTCCCTATCAGAACGTAAAACTGTTCTGCAATACTTGTGTTGTAGCCCTTAAACCTTATTAGTATCAATTTGTTGTTGTTGTTGTTAGTAGTAGTAGCAGTAGTAGTAGTAGTAGTAGTAGTAGTAGTAGTAGTAGTAGTAGTAGTAGTAGTAGTAGTTTCTTATTTGCCGGAATGCAAAACCTGAAAAATTACTGAGTAGGTTCAGTGTAGATGCTCCACAGCCCTACCTACTAACCAATCTTAAAATCATTTAGGAGTGCAACCAAATATACTAGTAAGCATTTTTAAGGACATCTAGTTCTATAAAAGCACCCAAATCTTCATAGTATCGCCTTTTAAGTTTGTTATTTCTACAAATAAATAAATTTTGCATGTTGCTTATGTTCTGAACTCAAAAGTTGTTGTGTCATTTTAACTTCTTTAGAAAGTCCATGGCACCACACATGTATGTAATTGTGTGTATTATTTGTTTCATTCTTGAAGGATGGTGAATCTCAGTTCTTTATCTGTCTCTTCCTTTACTTCCTTATTTCCTGAAGTTTGATAATGCCTAAAGAACTTTCAAGAATTCTGAAAAGCATTATCACCCTTAGTTTGGACAAAAATAGGCAGATTTTAGGGTTAGTGAGTTCACTGTTGGTAGATAAATTTTCTCTTGTGCATACAGAAGTTGAATATCTCTCATTTAGCATTCAAGTAAAGTCAGGGGATGGGAGTGAGGTGAGGCTACATTTTCTCCTGCTAATACGTATGTATATACATATGCACACACACACACACACACACACACACATATATATGTATACATACATCCATATATACATATAAATGTGTCTACGTGTGTGTAGTAGAAAGATGCTCATTACATTAGGCTATAGAATTTCAGTTCACCTAAGTGAGATACTTAATTACTGATAACACACTGTGATTCAACTGTTCGTTGGTACTATGACTTTATGTCTGTGAATTACACAATCGGAAAGAATGGACCTGAAAGATACCAAATAAAGAAAATATGGAAAATTTACAATTTACTTCTTGTTAAAGAATACTCTCTTACAAACAAATGCACACACACTTGTGTGTGCATGTGTGTGTACATTAGTTTGTGTGTGCGTGTATGAATGGCTGGATATATATGTACATGTAAGTGAAGGCACATGGTTTTGTGGTTAGGGCATTTAGCTTATGAGTTTGGTTCCCTACAGCCCATTGTATCCTTGAGGAAGGCACTTTATTTCATGTTGCTCCACTTCACTCAGCTGGCAAAAATCTGAAGTGCCTGTATTTCAAAAGGGCCAGCTTTGTTACATTTTGTGTCACACCGAAACTCCCTTAGAACTGCGTGAAGTAGTCAACCACTTACACATTAATTTCTTTAGTGTGCTGTTCCGTTGATTGGATCAACTGGAATCCTCATCGTTGTAACCATTGGGGTCCAGTACATATATATGAATGATGCTTTTTACAGGCCACCCACACAGGTGTCAGTCAAGCAGCACTGGCATCATCCACGTTCAAATGGTGCTTTTTACATGCCACCAGCATGGGTGTCAGTCAGGTGGCACTGACATTGGCCACGCTCGGATGGTGCTTTTTAAGTGCCACCAGCATGAGTGCTAGTCAGGCAGCACTAGCATCAGCCTGCATGCAAATAGAAATCCTAAATTAAGGAATAGAATCGATAAAATCCAAGCTACATATGTTTCATAACTAGCAAAACCTTGGAAGTAGTAGTTATCCAAATGAAGAGTAATCCACTAGCTACTCATTGGGACAAAGATAACTTTATCAAATGAAGTTTATATTGTCATCAAGAGATCCCATTTTGACTTGCAAG
The DNA here is from genome assembly GCF_046866305.1 of Octopus bimaculoides. Lineage (NCBI taxonomy): Eukaryota > Metazoa > Mollusca > Cephalopoda > Octopoda > Octopodidae > Octopus > Octopus bimaculoides. Next base: position 13,217,323 of record NC_142954.1, on the reverse strand, counting down.
AGATTCGATCCCTTGATGACAATGTTAGCTTATTTTGATTAAGGTATCTATGGCCCAATGAGTAGCTAGCAGATTACCTCTCATTTCGATAATTACTACATCCAAGGTTCTGCTAGCTATGAAACATATATAACCTAGATTTTATTGACACCATTCCCTAATTTTGGATATATATATATGTATATATATATATTGTTGTTGTTGTTGGCACTCCATCGCTTACGACGTCGAAGGTTCCAGTCGATCCGATCAACGGAACAGCCTGCTTGAGAAATTAACGTGCAAGTAGCTGAGCAATCCACAGACACGTGTACCCTTAACGTAGTTCTCGGGGATATTCAGCGTGACACACTATGACAAGGCTGGCCCTTTGAAATACAGGTACAACAGAAACAGGAAGAAAGAGTGAGAGAAAGTTGTGGTGGAAGAGTACAGCAGGGTTCGCCACCATCCCCTGCCGGAGCCTCGTGGAACTTTAGGTGTTTTCACTCAATAAACACTCACAACGCCCGGTCTGGGAATCGAAACCGCAATCCTATGACCGCGAGTCCGCTGCCCTAACCACTGGGCCATTGCGCCTCCACCTATGTATATATATATATATATATATATATATATATATATATATATATATATATATATATATATATATATATATATATATATATATATATATATATATATATATATATATATATATATATATATATATAGGCACAGGAGTGGCTGTGTGGTAAGTAGCTTGCTTACCAGCCACATGGTTCCAGGTCCATTCCCACTGCGTGGCACCTTGCGCAAGTGTCTTCTAGTATAGCCTCGGGTCGACCAAAGCCTTGTAAGTGGATTTGGTAGACGGAAACTGAAAGAAGCCCGTTGTATATATGTACATATATATAAATATGTGTGTGTGTGTATGTGTGTCTATGTTTATCCCCCCAACATCGCTTGACAACCCATGCTGGGTGTGTTTACGTCCCCGTAACTTAGCGGTTCGGCAATAGAGACCGATAGAATAAGTACTAGGCTTACAAGGAATAAGTCCTGGGGTCGATTTGCTTGACTAAAGGCAGTGCTCCAGCATGGCCGCAGTCAAATGACTGAAACAATTAAAAGAATAGCAGAATATATATATATTGTATTTCTCGTTGTATATCATCAGGTGATTTAAACTTTGGTGAGAATTAATCAAGCAACAAACAGGTGCTTTCAAATTGACATACCTTGTGTTATTTTCTTTTTATGAAGTGTTTCACAGATGTTTTCTTGTCACTCTGATCATCCTAAATGCAATGAATCAATGATTGATTGGCTGGAAGACCTGTAACCAGTTGCAAAATTTGATATCTAAAAAAAAGATACTAATAAAATGAAATAAGGTTACCTTTTGAAATTTAAACAAAAATCATTAAATTCAAAGAATTCAAAATAGCCTTCCTACTCCTTCATGCCACCAACCCACCTGCCTGTATTGGAATGAAGCATTACATACTCCTCAATGATTGCACTTTTAGTAAGATGTGTAGTCTGGCATTCCACCATTACTGCATCTCATTGCTCTCAAGAACCATAATATTCTGAAATATTATCAAAGCAAACACTTGAAAAAAAGAACAGAAGTTGCCAGAGGAAGATGGGGAAGTAGATGGGTGGATGATGTAAATTATATCTAAATACTTAAACATGAAAAACACTTTGGGAAATCATCATCGTCGTCATCATGGTCGTCATCAACGTCATCTTCATCATCATCATCATCATCATCATCATCATCATCATCATCATCATCGTATTATGGTGAGACAGTCAGACATAATTTGCTTTACTCTCGTAGTGTTTTTAGATTTTACCGAAATTTATTCAATGAAAATATTTCTTTTTGAATTATTTACAAAAACTTCTGGAATCTTTATATGCCTGGCTCATTACTTCATGGGAAACAGAAGAAATGTCTTTTAGGCATTTATCTAATTATAAAATGTTTTTCATTATCTAATTTTTAAAGATTGCTTCCTCTTCATCTGTGCTAGTGGTTAGAGATGCTAAGCATGAAGGTGGTAGGAGGAAACGTGCCTCCAAAGATTGTTTTGAATTGTGAAAATAAAATCACATAATGTAAAGAACCAAGGTAAACAGAGAAGAAACATGATGCCAGTTAAACAAATAGACACAATTAAGAAAATAAATGCAGACAAAGATATTTCAGAAAATATAGAGAAGCAAATATATGCATAATGTAAACATAGATACCAACCACATGGTTCTGGGTTCAGTCCCACTGCGTGGTGCCTTGGGCAAGTGTCTTCTACTATAGCTTTGGGCCGACTAAAGCCTTGTGAGTGGATTTGGTAGACGGAAACTGAAAGAAGCCCGTTGTATCATCATTTAACATCTGCTTTCCATGCTAGCATGGGTTGGACGATTTGACTGAGGACTGGTGAAACCAGATGGCTACACCAGGCTCTGATTTGGCAGAGTTTCTACAGCTGGATGCCCTTCCTAACGCTAACCACTCCGAGAGTGTAGTGGGTGCTTTTACATGCCAGCGGCACGAAGGCCAGTCAGACGGTACTGGCAACGGCCACGCTCAAAATGGTGTTTTTTACGTGCCACCTGCACAGGAGCTAGTCCAGTGGCACTGGCAAGGATCTCGCTCAAATGTCTTTACACGTGCCACCGGCACAAGTGCCAGGAAGGCGATGTTGGGCACAGGTGCCATCACGATTTCGCTTTCACTTGCCCCAACAGGTCTTCGCAAGCCGAGTTTAGTGTCCAATGAAGGAGACGACGTTGACATGGGTGCCAGTCATCGAATTTATGTGTGTCTTTGTGTCTGTGTTTGTCCCCCCAACCCATCGCTTGACAACCAATGTTGGTGTGTTTACGTCCCAATAGAATAAGTACCAGGCTTACAAAGAATAGGTCCCGAGGGCAATTTCTTCGATTAAAAGGCGGTGCTCCAGAATGGCCACAGTCAAATGACTGAAACAAATAAAAGAATAGCTTTAGGCCGACCAAAGCCTTATGAGTGGATTTGGTAGATGGAAACTGAAAGAAGCCCATCATATGTATATGTATATATGCATGTGTATGTATATATATATATATATATATATATATATATATACATACACACACACACACATATATATATATATATATATATATATATATATATATATATATACACACGTGTGTATGTTTGTCCCCGCTACCATCACTTGACAACTGATGTTGGCGTGTTTATGTCCCTGTAACTTAGCCATTTAGCAAAAGAAACTGATAGAATAAGTACTAGGCTTACAAAGCCCTGGAGTCAATTTGTTCGACTAAAAGTGGTGTTCCAGCATGACCGCAGTCAAAAGACTGAAACAAATAAAAGAATAAACAAATAAAAGAATGCAAGAATTGATAATACAAGAATTGCAGACAAAGATATTTCAGAAAATATAGAGAAACAAATATATGCATAATATAAACATAGATATCAGAGATAACCAAAATATGAACAGTGCATACAATAAAGTAAATAGCTTTGCAAATATTGCTTACCAACCAGAGAGACATTTTAAGTATGGCATATTCTGTAAACAAAACAAAGAATGTAGGGGAAATATACCATGAACATTTTTCTTTGTATCTGACAGTTTTATTGAAGCCAGGGCTATGAGGAAAATGAGATAATGCTGTCTCTTGAAAAGTGAATAGATTTTCTTTGTGTCCCCGAAAAGGCAATTAAAAAATGTTCTGCTCAATGTGTGGGGAATGCGGTTTCCTTCAACGAGGTCAGGGTTTGTTGTCAATTCGTTCCTTGAGGTTCAAGTATCTTGAGATCAATTTTCACAACTTCATCTCATATCTTCTGTTGGTTTCATCCATTGTGCATGCACAAGCGTCACTTGAGCGTTTGAAGGGGCGCTTGCCATAGCATGGCCAGAGTCTAGTAACTGAAACTAGTGAACGAATGAAAACAGAATTGAAAGAAAAACATCAGGTGGTGGGGAGAGGAGGAGAAGAAGAAAAAGAGGAGGAGGAGGAGGAGGAGAAGGAGGAGGAGGAGAAGGAGGAGGAGGCTTTAAACATGTTGAAGAACACCAGAAAATACCAGTGACCAAAAGTCTACAAGGTTTGATAAAGTAATTTAATAGTTTTATGCCAGAATAAACTATAGTTGTGATTTGTGTGAGAAAAATATAGAATGGCGATTATTGGTTATCATGATGGTGGTGGTGGTGGTGGTGGTCAGGCAGATAATAAAGGTGGTGGTGGTGGTGGTGGTGCTGCTGCTGCTGGCTGAGGTAGGGGTGGTTCTAGTAGTTAACATCGGTTGCTACAGGTGTTTGTACTCTTGCTATGGTTCTTGTTGTTGGTGGTGGTGGTGGTGATGGTGGTGGTGATGGTGGTGGTGGTGGTGGTGGTGGTGGTGGTGATGTTCTCAGTGTTCTTCATTCTTCTCTTTATATATTTTCCTACATCCTCTTTCAACTTCTATATTTTTCTAATCTCCAGTGGGTTGCATCAGTTTCTCTCTCTCCTCTCTTTTCTCTCTCTCCTCTCTTTTCTCTCTCTCCTCTCTTTTCTCTCCTATCGCTCCTCCATCTTTTCTTTCTCTCTCATCCCTCTTCTGTCTTTCATTTCTCCTCTTTAAATAATCTCATTGGTTCTTTTGTCTTTATGTTCATTCCTCAGTCCATGGCCATCATTAACTGTTTCTTCCATTATTATTTTGTTGTATCAAAAAAAGGTATTTTGTGTGTGTGTGTGTGTGTGTGTGTGTGCGTGCGTGCGCACACATGCATTTTGTGTATGTATGTGAGTGATGAGTACCTGTCTGTGGTGCTGGTGGTGGCGGCGGCAGCGGAGGAGGTGGTGGCGGTGGCGGCAGCGAAGGAGGTGGTGGCGGCGGCGGCAGCGGAGGAGGTGGTGGCGGTGGCGGCAGCGGAGGAGGTCGTGGTGGTGGTGGCGGTGGCGGAGGTGGTGGTGGCGGCAGCGGCAGTGGTGGTGGTGGTGGTGGTGATGGTAGTGGCGGTGGTGGTGGTGGTGGTGGTGGTAGTGATGGTAGTGGTGATGGTAGTGGTGGTGGAGGTGGTCGTCGTGGTGGTGGTTCTGTGATCAGGCATTGATCTTTTGATAGCTAAATCCAGATCTTCATTTTCTGTCATTAGTCCAGATACTTTGAGCCATTGTTGTCCACTCTATTATCAATATTCTCTCTCTCTTCTCTCTGTCCATTCTTGCAATAAACTCACGATAGACATAACAGAAAGACTTTTCTCCAACTTATTTTCATTAATAATTTTTTCTTTTTTCCCAGCTTTTTCCTTTTTTTTATCATTGCTTTTATGTTCTATTTTTTCCCTTTTCCACTTCTGTTTTGTTTCTCCCTCAACTTTTCCCTCCACCATCCTGAGCTTTATCTTTCTACAGTTTCATGTTAATCAGTCAATGTTTCATAGCTCTTTGTCCAATCTTGCAGAATACAGTGAAACTGACCAGGGAAATATGCAACGGATTTAGTCACAATTCTTTTTTCTTTACTCATTAATTTCTTAGTTTCACTGAGATTTTTTTTATTTTTTACCCTATCATTTTTTTGTTTTGTTTAATCTTTACTGCTTTTTCCTTATAATCTAAACCCTTTTATTCTTCTCTTATATACAAAAGTGAAATTAATTATTACTGTCTCATGGGAAAAAAAAATCATTTATTCCACTGTGTACACCTTTTCTGTTTAGCTCTGATTCTAGTTGCCATTACTTGTTTTCTATTCTATGGATTAATTTTACTGGGCTCTAGTCTCTACTTTATTGGTTCCTCATATATATATAGTTGAAATTTATAGAGAAACCAAAGATGAAGACAGGTGTATGAACAACAAGCAAGTGTGTTAGCTTGACACTCAGGAAAATGAGTGTCAAACTTTTACGTTTCGAGCCTATGCTCTTCAATAGAAAGTAATACGAGGAAATAAACAGAGAGAATGGAAAAAACGTGTTGAGTTCAGTGGTCCAACGTGGCGAATATATATATATGTATATATATATATATATATATATATACACATATATATATATAATAGAAATATGTTACAAAAACAAAATAGAAACTACACGTGGAAATGTAAGGGGAAAGTAAACAGAAAAATAAGCGAAAATGCACTTTGGAAATCAAAAAAAGTAAAGGCTTTTTATGAAAAGTAATGATAGATATATACAATTAGATGAACTGAGGTAGGAATAAAGGTAATGAAAGTCATTATTGTGAGTTGTTATATATATATATATATATATATATATATATATATATATAATTGGGATAACAAAAGAGGAATAAACAATTATGGTAAGAACTCATCAGCTTACAGCTGTTTATTTTATAAAATGCAATGCATTCATAGTTGAATGCTTGAGTATCACTCTATAGCCTCATTAGAACTTCAAACATGAAATGCAACTTTATTTGGGAAAACTGCCTTTTCCATCGATAATACTTTTCTGCATACATATGTAAACGTAAATGTTTTCTGAAATAAAATTGCATTTCATTTTTGAAGATCCAATGAAGCTTTAGAGTCATACACAAGTATTCAATAATGAGTGCCTTGCATCTTGTAGCAGAAACAGCTGTAAGTTAATGAAGTTCACAATAGGTTTATTTTTTTGTCATTATAATTTCTTCTTACTGCTCTGTACTTGACCGGCACTTCATTCTGCAGCCTGTGTATATTAAGTTCTAACACCAGATTATTAGTATCACAGTGCCTAAGTGATCTATCCTGCTGAACCCCACCCAAACCCACCTAATTGCAATAATACAACCTTTAGAAACCCTACCTGACTCAATAATACCAACCTTAATGCTACTTTGATGATTGAATTTCAATTAAATATAGCTTTTGATCATTTGTTTTCTTTATTTAAAATTTGGACAGAACTTATGGGATGACCTGATATATATACATATATATCTATCTATATATATATATATATATATATATATATATATATGCAACAGGCTTCTTTCAGTTTTCATCTGCCCAATCCACTCACAAGGCTTTGATCAGCCCGAGGCTATAGTAGAAGACACTTGCCCAAGGTGCCATGCAGTGGGACTGAACCCAGAACCATGTGCTTGGGAGTCAAGATTCTTACCATGCAGCCATACCTGTGTCTATTTTGTTCAAAATATTTCATATTTTTCTGACATTGTTGCATTTTTATAAATGAAACTGAATAAATGAAATCTTCTCCTTTAATTTGTGGTTGTTGTTGCCATTGTTGTTTTGTTGTTTACCCTAGGTCAGCCCTGATCCAGAAAATAAAGGGATCCTCATTGTCCCTAACAGTGGGTATTCTAGTTGTTCACTTAACTTATAGGTTCTCAAAGTGAGCACTACCACCCTCCATCCCTGGTGGGCGTTGAGAGGGTCCAGTTGGATGCTGGTGTTTAAGGAGGAGGCGGGAGAGGGGGTGGTAGAGAAAAAGGAGGCATTAGAGGAAGGCATTGGATTGGGGGACACTATGAATTTATGATATAATTATAGTTATTATATATAAATTATATAATATTAAATATCAAATGATTCGTAGTATATATAAATTAGTAAAATATGAAATATCTATTTATACATAAAAATAGTGGTGGGGGCTCTGAGAGCATTATGTGGCCATGAGCGGGGAGCGGTGACCCTAAAAATTTGAGAACCTCTGATTTAACTCAATGCTGCAAATGTTTCAGTTTTATTTAATAAATATTCCATGAAAATTAAGATTTGAATTTAATAACTACTGTAAGGAAATATAGGTTTTCTTAAGAATTATGCCTGTTTTATGAGTATATTATAAAATAATATTATTGGGCAATGTTACCTACACTACATTATAAATTTTAACAGGTAAACAGACAGTTTTGCATGCTGCACTGTAAGGTCAGGATGAGATCCATTGTCAAAATGGGGGAAGTTAGGTGTAAATAGCCAAACTATGAAACTCTAGCAAATTGGCTAGACCTTGGCAAGCCTTTATAAGCAGAGATAATTGCACACTCAGTTTTCTGAGTTTTTTCTGTGAGACAAGGTTGTTCAATTGGATTCTGGAAGCTATGATTGCCTATTTAGTTTATGCACTTTGTGCTTTGTGATCGGCATTTATGGATTTATTCTATGCTCCAGGAATTCGCCAGAACTTTTTGCTTGTCAGATTTAAATCATTTCTGTGTTACATCTGGGTGAATACAAAAATCTCTTTAGTTATGTTATTGTAATATTTATGTGAATTTTGAACCCTGCATTTGTGGCAGGTTGTGTAGTAATTTTGCTAGCTATTTTCTGTTAAGATAAATGTTGAAAAATTTGTATAAATAGCTAGAGGGGATATGAATTTAATTTTTCATCTAGCCAAGTTTTTGTATTAGACAACTAAACTGTAAATTTTGTCTAATGGTTACTCAGCATGCTTGTATGAAGCAATCTTGTGTGAATTTAAAACAAACTAGATAATTTGTTTGACTATTTATTTTTTAACTATAATTATTGATGTAGTCTGGCAGCCGTTTTGTGTCATGAACTTTTAGTTTGAACGGTTGTTCTGACATTAGATTTATTTATGTTTAGGTTCAAATTTCGAAAGCCAAATTTATGAAACCAAATTTCGGAATCCAAATTTCGAAAACCAAATTTCGGAATCCAAATGTATGAAACCAAATTTATGAATCCAATGAAACCAAATTTACAAATCCAAATTTACGAAACCAAATTTCTGAATCCAAATTTCTAAACTGTATATATTTTACTTTTGTAAATATTTTGACTGCACGTCTAGTGTAGCAGTAATTTATTTGTTCCTATATATTTGTTTGTATGTAGGTTGTTTGTGTATGCTGACGCTAAATTGTTAATATTTAAAAAAACTTCATGGTGTGTTGTTGTTTTGGGTTCACCTCATTATTGTTGGTTGTGTAGATTCGGGTTATGGCCACCAGGTCGTAACACTACACATATAACATGCATTTATATGTGGAGGTGCAATGGCCCTGTAGTTAGGGCAGCAGACTCACAGTCATAGGATTACGGTTTCGATTCCCAGACCCGGCGCTGTGAGTGCTTATTGAGTGAAAATACCTAAAAACTCCACAGGGCTCCAGCAGGGAGTGGTGGTGAACCCTGTTGTACTCTTTCGCCACAACTTTCTCTCACACTTCCTTCATGTTTCTGTTGTAACAGTATTTCAAAGAGCCAGCCTCGTCACACTCTGTGTCACACTGAATCTCCCCGAGAACTACCTAAAGGGTACACATGTCTGTGGAGTGCTCAGCCACTTGCACATTAATTTCACAAGCAGACTGTCCCATTGATTGGATCAACTGGAACCCCCGTCGTCATAACCAACATTGTCACTGATACCTATACAAGGCGTTCAAAAAGTCTCTGAGTATTCCTCAGACTATTTCAGTAATTTTTTGGCAGAATCAGTATGACTCAGTAGTGCTAGGCAGGCCCTTTTGAATTACAGGTACAATCCATCCAATAGGCTTCTTCACAGTTTCCATCTAACCCCAAGGCCTGGGTTCTCCTGAGTAGGTGCCAAGCAATGGGATTCAACCAAGGACTTTGTGATTATGATGTGAACTGACTAAACATCTGGCCACGTTGTGACCTTGCTATGGCTATGTTGTGGCTGTACTGGAGCAATGCTAGTTCATTACACATATAATCAAAGACATTCCTCTCATGACCATTCCTTAGACATTCTTTTTAGAAATAAAATATCTCTAACTACATGTCCTCTTTTTTTAAAACAGTTGTGTACAGTGTAAGAAATATTTAGTTCCTATTTCTAACTGGCCAAGTTGCTTTATCTATAAAAATATGTTTTCTTTTTGGATAAGGTTTTTTTTCTTTATGTTATCTATGAAAAAATCAGTCAATATTTTTTGGTTTCCAAAAACTTTATTTTCTGGTGTCACAACACAATTTGTTTTTTTTTTCTACAAAGGTAAAAAAAAAAATGCTTTTTCTCTAAAAGTGAAAAAACATTATTTTTCAAAAAAAAAAAAATTAGAAAATAGTTAATTTTTAGAAAAACAATTTTACATTCTTGCATGTGACACACAGACATTTTATTTTTAGTTATTTTTTTAAAGAAAACTATACAGGTGCAGATGTGGTAAGAAATTTGCTTTCCAACCACATGTTCCTGGTTCAAGTCTCACTACTTGACACATTAAGCAAGTGTTTTCTACTATAGCCAGGGGCAGAACCAGGACCTTGAGAGTGGGTCTGGTAGACAGGAAAATTGTTGTATATAACCACATATATAAATACATTAGTTGCTAAAGCACACACATCTGGCTCTATTAAGGGTCAACCAACACATTGTGTCTAGCTCCTTTCCATTGAATTCTTCCCCTGAGGAAATACCCGATTAACGATATTCGATATGAAAATTTAAATTAATTTATTCAATTTAATTCCTCAAATGGAATTAATCGGGCATAGAAACAGCTATAGGAGAATGGAATTTGATATCGTACAGAATTGAAAATGCTCCAATAAATTGATGTCTATAGACTAGTTTCTCCATTTTTTTCTTCTTATTATATATATATGTGTGTGTGTGTGTAAACTATAAATAATGTGGGTAGCTTATTAGCAATTTAAAAACCTAAAGGCAAATTCATAGATGTCACTAAAGGCAAATTAAGATGCTCTGCATCAAAATTTGAAATCACATGATATGGCTGCATCTGCAACCGTAGGTAGCTTTGTCTCCCTTGTCAACTTACTAAGATTTCACTTTAGTGACGTCTATATATATATATACATATATATATATATGCACGTGTGTGTGCTTGCGTATGTCTGTGTTACTGTCTCATTGTCTTGACATGATGTGATACTTGTAAACAAGCATCATCATCATCATCATCAGACAGAGGATGTTCTTCATTTCCAATTTTCCATGAAAACATGTTTGGTCTACGGGAAATATTTCCTTGCTGAAAAACAGGTGAGGGTTAGTGACCGGGAGGGCATCCAGTCATAGAAAATCTGCCTCAACAAATTCTGTCTGACCCATGCAAGCATGGAAAAGTGAATGTTAAATGCTGCTGCTACTGATGATGATGATGATAGCTTCTTAAAGACATGCCTAATACTAGTAGTAGCAGTAGCAGAAGCAGCAATAGTAGTAGTAGTAGCAGCAGCAGTAGTAGTAGTAGCAGCAGCGACAGCAGTATCAGTAATAGTGGTAGTGGTGGTGGTGGTGGTGGTGGTGGTGGTAGTGATGGTGATGACAGTAGTGGTAACAGTGGCACTAGTGTTAAACTGACATATTTCCACAAAGTTCTGTTTTAGCAAGATTTATCTTACCAGAAAAGAAAAAATTAATAAAAATTTTTATCAAGTTTAGGAACTAAGAAAAAGCTTCATTTTTTTCCATTTTCAAATGAATTGGTACTAAATGTATTCTTCGGAATAAATATATGCCATTATGTGGTGTAGTTGTCAGGTAAGAAACGTGCTTCCCAACCACATGGTTCTGGGTTCAGTCCTACTGGGTGGCTCTTGGGCAAGTGACTTCTATAGCCTTGGGCTGACCAAAGCCTAGTGAGTGGATTTGGTAGATGGAAATTGAAAGAAGCCCATTGTGTGTATATGTGCATGCGTGTATGCATATGTGTGTGTCTTTATGCCTGTGTTTGTCCCCAACAACTACTTGACAACTGGTGTTGGTGTGTTTATGTCACCGCAGCTCAGCGGATTGGCAAAAGAGATCGATAAAATAAGTACCAGGCTTAAAGAAAAGTAGTACCATCGATCCATTTGACTGAAAATTCATCAAGGTTGTGCCCCAGCATGGCCACAGTCAAATAACTGAAACAAGCAAAAGATAAAAGATGTGTGTAGGTTTGGATACATATATCTATCACTCTCTTTCTTTGTCTCTCTGCCTCTTTCTGTTTATATGTACACATTACACCTCCATCCCCCCCCCACATAAATGTATGTCCCCCTCACTCCCATGAAAGCATCCACACCCTCTCATCCCCTCTTCCATCATCCACTGTCTCTTATCCTCTTATCCTCACCTTCTTGTCCCTTGAGAGTGCCCTCTAGCACCCCCATCACAACCTTCCTCATATCTCCTTCAGCCATATATCTCCTCTATTGTAAGACAACTGTGTTTGTCCCTTTATCGTATTCTTGCCTTTCAACGTCTGGCATAAAGCCACTCACCCCCACCTTGCCCTCCTAAATACTTCCACTTGGGAGGTTTCCCTTTTCCTTTTCCTCTGTTCTTTTATATCTTGCAAGTTTCATGGCAACCTCACTAGTGT
>NC_142954.1:13182490-13202490 GCF_046866305.1 Octopus bimaculoides | reverse complement strand
TATTTCAATTCAGCACACTCAAGTTAGGTAATACCAGTTGTTGGTATCAATGCAACAAAAATTTTGTTAGCCAGTCTTATTATTGGTATAACTGTAAATTTGCAAAGGCAGTGAGCTGGCAGGAACATTACGATGCTGGATGAAATGCTCACCAGTATTTCTTCTGTCTTTATGTCCTGAGTTCAGATTCTGCCGAGGTTGACTTTGTTTTCATCCCTTCGGGGTTGATAAATTAGGTATCGGTTGAATACTGGGGTCAATCTAATCGATTGTCCCCCTCCCCAAAAATTTCAGGCCTTGTGCCTAAGCATTTCGCCCCGTGTGCTTACGTCTCTGCAAAGCTTGCCGCCTTAAATAATCTTTTCTACTCTAGGAACAAGGCCCAAAGTTTTTGGGGAGGGGGGGGGGGGGCCAGTCGATTAGATCGACTCCAGTATACAACTCGTACTTAGTTTATCAACCCTGAAAGGATGAAAGGCAAAGTCAACCTTGGCGGAATTTGAACTTAGAAAGTAAAGACGGACGAAATACCGCTAAGCATTTTGCCTGGCCTGCTAACGTTTCTGCCAGCTCGTTGCCTTTTCACTACCTCATACTTGTGAGCCCGATGTTCTAATCACTGAGCCGTGTGCCTTCACACTATTATATAGAAATACATCTACAAACTAGATGTGGGCAATGGATGCTCAAGTGATACCCATCATTGTCAATGGTCTGGGACTTGTGGAAATAGGACTGGACACCTATTCGTACAAACTGAGAAAGAAAGAAGGAAAAGAAATGCCTAATAATAAGGAATGCCATTAGAGAGAAATACACCCACTAACTAGATGTAGGCAATGGCTGCTCAAGTAATAACTATCATTATTAATGGTCTGGGATTCCTGAAAACAGGACTGGACAAATCACCAACAAACTGCCTGATAACATCAACATCCAAAGCTCCAAAAGATCAGATCCTGGGAGCAGTCTACATACTCTACATAAAGGTGCTCATCATTAAATAATAACAACACATTCTTTGGTGCCCTAGCGCCATGGACTGGATATCAGCTTTATAGGAAAGAAGCAGTATTAGTGTCAATGTATATAGTGAGTTCCTTTGTCTTAGATATCAGGAAAACATTCTGTTAAGAAATGGAAACAAAACTGAAGAAAGAAGAAAAACTAATAACAATAACAATAATAATAATAATAATCACAGGACACAGAAATGGCTCAGCACAGCTGGCCTTAAACCAGAAACAGAAGATCTTATCGGTGTTGCCTTTCAACAAAGTCTTACCAACTGTTTTCGCTTAAATTTGTCAAAGGACAGAGGAACTCATGAGAGTCAACAGCCATCCAATTGTGTGTATATAAGGGTTGATGTGAACTTTTTGAGCCTTGAATGGCAATCCACTTAGTGATGGTGTCGTGATAAAAGCACTGGTGACTGCATACCCTTTCTACCTCAAAATAAGAGAAAATGTCAAATTCAAATAATCATAATAACTGCGTTAATGAGGTTGAAACTGTCAACACTGAAGGGGTCATGCATGGCAGGCAGGTTGTCATCAAGCCAATGATCAGGATTAGGATCAAAGTCTAAAGTGTAGTGGGAGGAAAATAAATTGAGAAAAAGAGGTAAACAAGGCTGTGATTGAATGTTGGCTGAAAAGTGAACCAAAGGAAAGAAGTATGACTTGGCGTGAATGAAGTGGATATGGGATGAAAAGGGGGACGCTTTGAAGATTCTGCTCAATGACTGAAAGATCATGCAGGGGTAATTTGTGTAAATGATTGGATTACAGAATTAGAAATTGAAGAAATTCAGAGAAAAATAGTAAATGAACAGGAAGAGTGTGAAGCAACAGTAGTGGAAAGATAATGAAGAGGTAGAAAATGAAGAAAATTATTATGTGCCTGAGAAGCAAAGAAAGGCAGAGATAAAGTAAACAGCATTTAAAACCTGGTTGAAACAGAGAACCTCAGTGAAACAAACTGGTTAATCTTATCCACCATGACTGTTGTAGCTGACATAATGGGATACAAGTGGAAGACATTTAAAGAAAAGAAAGAACCAAACTGGAGGAAGAGAATACAAATGAAGTTGGAAAAGACATGGAAAGAACTGGAGCAATTAAATAGGATAACGAGAAAGAAGCTCAATAGTGAAACATTACTCAGAAAATTGAATGGACAGTTGAGGCTAGAAGAGAGGGGAAAGTAAACAGAACATGAAGAATTGTTATAAAGGGTGGTGGTAAATAAAGGCCAAATTGAAGAAAATGATTCTAGATGCAAAGATTTTGAACAGAACAGATTATGTCAATTGAATAGAAGATGGCTTTTTGAAAAATAGAGGATGAACAACATCTGGAAGTGATTCCTGATGTGGAACAAAGTAAAGTATTTTGGGGAGAACTTTGTGACAGGCCAGTGAGATATAACAAAAATGTAGTGTAGTTAACACTGGTGAAGAGGCAACTTGCTAATGTGCCAAAACAAATGGACGTCAGAATTGATCTGTACTCGGTGAGATTGAAGTTGCAAAAATACCAAAGGCCTAGATGGAGCACAAGATCATTGACTGAAGAATTTCATGCAGCTACATGACAGAATCCCAGCACACCTTGATGAATATTTGTACCAAGGTCATGTTCTTAGATAACAAACAGATGAATATTGCTGTGTCTTAATTCAGATAATTCTGTCAAATGTAATATTTATTTATATTGCTTGGAATTAACCATGCATTATCTTGTAGCTTCTGGATTTCAATGACGTAATTGTTTGTTTTTAAAATGACATTGTAGAGGTGTGACAGGCAGGATCTGACCTGTGTGAACTTAAAATGTGCAGAATATTTTTGGCCAGATATGGCTAGTGTAAATGCTAAAGGGTTAAGGATCCTGTAAAAGGTAAACTGGTGTTAAATTTTCAACCTGTAATCTGTTTGCCATTTATATGGAAGCTTATGGTCAATATCTTGGTGGAAAAGTTATATCATCATCTGGAAGGTAACAATTTACTTTCAGTGGAACAGAAAGGAGGTGCAGAAGGTGAAGCATGACAAATAAAAACTGGATGTCAGTTAATAAAATGGTAATAAGAAATTGCAGATGCAGATTGATAGAATTGAATGTAGCATGGTTGTATTATAAAAAAACATGTGACATGATACCACACATTTGGATGAGTAAAACAATGAGCATGTCTGGGGATGGTGGGAAAATATGGAGAAAGTGACCACTGAAAGTATGAAAACTGGTTTGATTTAGCGGAAGACAAAAACTTGGGAAGGTGAGCATCAGGTATGGTGTATTCCAAGGTGATGGCTTATCTCCATTACTATTTGTATTGGCCATGGTGATACTCACTCTGATGTTATGGAAAGCCAAAATAGTTTATGATTTTGGGATAAGGTATGGTCAAGTAAATCATCTTCTATTCGTGGATGATTTAAAGCTTTATGCAAAACTAAGAAGCAACTGGAAAGTCTTGTACATACCTTCTCAAATGATGAAAGAATGAAATTTGGTCTTTGAAAGTGTACTATTTTGATAATGAAACAGGGAAGATTTGAAGGAAGCCAGGGTATCATCATCTACACCTACACCACCACCACCACCACCACCACCACCACCACCATCATCATCATCATCATCATCATCATCATCATCATCATCATCATTTATATAAGAAACCATAACTATTTTTTTCACTACCTATGCAAAGGTTTTCCAACAAGTAATTTATTATTAAACTGAGGTGAAACAAAATTAAGATAAAATAATTAAAAACAAGACAAATTACATTAAGAGAAACATTTTTTTTTCTTTCTTTATCACTGATGAGAATTTATTTTTAAATTATGAATAATTTTGATGAATGTGTATAAATTTCACCTGTCAAATACTGCAAGTATTTTTCAAAAAATCAAATAATGTGTGTGTGCGTGCATGTGCGTGTTTATAATATATGTATGTGTGTATATATATGTGGTTGGGTGTGTATGTATTGTTTTTGTCATTTTCAGCAAATGAGAAGGTTTTCTTCGATTTTTCTCTCTTTCTTGATTTCCATTGAGAATAAATAGATGTCGTCAAGAATTGTCTCTTCAGAATGGCCTCCATCTGAGTTGCTTGTCATCACTGAATAAGTACTCTCCAAATTGGCACACATTTCCACTCGATATCTACACATTCTGCCAGTTTATCTGCTCAATATAAACATACATACAAACATACCTACATGCATACATATATGTATATATACATATACCTATATCTATCTATCTATCTATCTATATATATATATATATATATATATATATATATATGTGTGTGTGTGTGTGTGTGTGTGTGTGTGTGTGAGTATATATATAATATATATGTATATATTTATTTATTAGTTAAGGCTACCATTGGTTTCATGTTAAGAGAGAAATGCCTTAACAATTAGCCAGCCTACCACATGGAACATCGGTGTTCATCTAGACCAGGAGTCACCAAACTATGACCTGTGGACCAGATCCAGCACATAAGGTCAGTTCATTCAGCCCACTGCTGTACCGTATCATTTGTGTAAGTACCTACAATGAGAGTTCATTTGCGTCTAATATGGCATCCGTGTGTGAAACAACTTATGTCTGAAGTATATGAAATCAACACATGAAACGAGGTTGACTGATGAACTCTTGAAAGCAATTCTCTTGGTTGGATGCAGCAATTCCAAAGCAAATATTGATGACATCTTAAAAGCTAAACACCAGTTTTACAAACCTCACTAACCTTTTTTGCTGCTTAGTTTGTGTACACTGGGTGTGATATAACTATCTTATTGCTAATGTCGCCTTCTTTGATAACTTTTTGGTAAATAAATATGTTGGTTGTCTTTATTTTTTTGTGCATTCACTGTATTGTATTGAACAAAATGGTTAAGCGGCCTGCGCACGTCATTCTCTCAGTTATCTGGCACACCATGGAAAAAGTTTGGTGACCCCCTGATCTAGATGAACATTGGTGTTCCATGTAGCTGGCTTGATAATTGTCAAGGGATTTCTCTCTTCATATGAAACCAATGGTAGCCTTAATCCATAAATAAATAAAAAAGCATATATATTATATAATGAAAAACTTTGTTGAAGAGATTTTTCCCCCCATGTGGTGAGTTGTAGAAAAAGTCAAAAGGAAAATGTACAGAATGTATATTTTTTATGGGATATCTCAGGGGCATTTGAGGAGGGGAACTTGTGTCGTATGATGAAAGGCTAGAGTGTGACAGAAAGACAAATCAGCAGAAACAGGTGTCTGTTTAACTGCAGTTAACTTACACCAAACTAACTACAGCAACAATAAAATACAATTTTAGGGAAGTAGAAAAATACTTTCATA
The DNA here is from genome assembly GCF_046866305.1 of Octopus bimaculoides. NCBI lineage: Eukaryota > Metazoa > Mollusca > Cephalopoda > Octopoda > Octopodidae > Octopus > Octopus bimaculoides. The sequence continues at coordinate 13,197,112 of NC_142954.1, read as the reverse complement.
ACCAAAGCTGCATGAAATCACAGCCTAATGTCTTCAAAGAAGGAAGGATGCACTGGATAATGTAGTCCTAGGTACACTGTGTCTGAATAAATGATGGAGTGTTTTTGATTAGAGTTCTAGTTGTTGATTTTGTTATTTTTGTTGTCATCCCCCACCACCCACCATGATCGAGACTAATTTGGAATATTGTGTGGGGGGGGGGGGTGACAGCAACAATAACAAAAGCAACAACTCAAACCATAATTGAAGGAACTAACCATACAACCTTGTGATTAGTTCTCTTCTGACCTTTCTGTATTCTTTTCTTACTCTAGGTACAAAGCCTGACATTTTGGGGGATAGATATATATATATGTATATGTATATATCTATGTGTGTCTGTATTTGTCCCCTCATCACTGCTTGACAATTTGTTTGTGCTAGTGTGTTTAGATCCCTGTAACTTAGCGGTTTGGCAAAAGGGGCTGATGAAATAGGTACTAGGCTTAAGAAATAAGTCCTGATGTCGATTTGTTCAACTAAAACCTGTCAAGGCAGTGCTCCAGCATGGCTGCAGTCAAGTGACTGAAGCGAGTAACATGAAATAAAATAGTCCTGGTTTACCATACTTATACATCCAATGGATTTCCACATGATTTCTATCTGCCAAATTTCTCTCACAAGGCTTTGATATCCTGAGCTGGTAGAACTGGCAGAACCATTAGCACACCAAGCAAAATGCTTACCAGCATTTCATCTGGCTTCACATTCTGAGTTCAAATTCTGCTGAGGTTAACTTTTTCTTTCATCCTTTCAGGGTCAATAAAATAAGTACCAGCTGAGTACTAAGGTCAATGTATTCAACTTGCTGGCCTTGTGCCAAAATTTGAAACCAATATACTGAAGGTTACAGTAAAAGACCCTTGTTCACAGTACCATATTGTGGGGTCAAACCGAGAGCTAGGCAGTTGTAAAACAAGTCACTTAACGATATAGTCGTGCTTACCACGATTCTGTTTATGAATTAGAGACTTCAGTTGCTACAATATTCAAATAAACAGCACAAGGAATATTCCAGCCATGAATAATAACAGTTTCTTCTGCAAAAGAGAATGGACACGAAAAGATTTTATGTGGTTTAAATGGTATGAGTAAGATTTATTCAGCGGAGATGGGCAGGGAAGGAGTTTGCCAGTAACAAAGGATACCACAATAATTCTCTTCTTTACACCTTGTAATCACAACAAATCCATTGATCTGTCCATCCATCTAACAATCTCTTTGTCTATCCATCCATCTTATAATGTATCTGTGCATGCTTCTAACCTAACTGAACATGTACACATATGTATGTATGTGTGCATGTCTAATGATAAGTGTGTGTGTATATATTGATCTATCTATCTATTTATATATATATATATATATATGTGTGTGTGTGTGTGTGTGTGTGTATATATATATATATATATATATATATATATACATACACACACATATATACACATACATCTACACATAATATATATTTGCATATATTTTTTGTATATATATATATCAACATCATCATCATCTTTATTATCCAATTATTCATGGTTCCATGGGTTAAATGGAGTTTACTGAGTCAAACCTACACCCCTACCACCACTCTTTCCACAGAATATTGGAAATGAATTACAGTAACACTCATTTACAACTATCACTCAATGAGACACACACACATACATACACACACATATTCACACACACGCACACACATATATTATGTAATTGAATAGTATATCCTTGGTTATAGCCAATCAGAAAGTTTCATGTCTACTATTATACTCAGCATTGTAGATAACTCATCAGATCTGCTGGCCAGAAATTGAAGCCTCTTTATAAATGGAGATAAAAACACACTTCTCATCAGTCTGATAGTAAAAAAAAAATCCTGACCCAAAAGAAACCCATTCTGAGAAGGACAGTTACCTTCTCTTGAATGATTCCAGCTATGTCTGAAATGGATCAATTTGTGGTTGTTTTTTGTTCATTAGTATGCAAATAGGGAAGGCCACATTTTCAAAACATATTTTCTGTCATGAGGGTACCAACTAAAAGTTTCATTTTTTGAGCTTAAGAATACACCCAGATCATGTGAATTTTTTTTTTTTTGGATCATTGCAGTCTCAGCCAAGCAAAATTTTCACCATTTGCTTCTGTTGAGGCATGACACAGATTGTTACAGTAGCTTCCAGTTAATTCTGTAGAGTATTCCCTCATCTTTTAATCACCAAATATAAGTGGACAATGTCATAACATGATACTTCTCAGGGAACCTAAAAGGAAGCATGTGGTTATTTAGCCTAGTTTTAAAGGAGCCTTCCATTACTCCAACATATTACTATGTGTGTGTGCTTACAATGTTGCTGCTACTGTTATTGTTGGACACCACTTCTGCTTCATAAACCATGGCCTCAGTGTTGCATCAGCCATTTACTGGCACTCGCTGTTAACCCTACTTGAACATCTTGCCTCTGTGCAGGGTTTTAGGGCTTTCACTAATATCCAAAGATATACTTCTTGACTACATAAAATATAACTGCCAAAATTTTATTTTAGAGTGTGTTTTTTTTTCCTGACTTGTGGAAAACTGTTCAATTATAAATATACGCACACACACACATACACACACACACACACACACACACACACACACACACACACATATATATATATATATATATATATATATATATATATATATATATATATATATATATATATATATATGTATATATATATATATATATATGTATATATATATATATATATATGTATATATATATATATATATATGTATATATATATATATATGTATATATATATGTATATATATATATGTATATATATATATATATATATGTATATATATATATATATGTATATATATATATATATAAATATATACATACATATGTGTGGTTTTTTTATTGCCCATAAGGGGCATATACATACATATGTGTGTGTCTGTGGATATGTATGTATACACATAAACATGCCATGCTTGGTTCTACGACAGCCTCAAAACCGTGTGGCTGAGAAGCAGATCACATGGCGATGGAGGACAGGCGATTGATTATGAATCAAATAGCCAATGCAACAAGCCTATCCCATGAGAGAGTTGAGAATATTCTGTACAATGAACTTGTCATGACAATGGGTTTTTTCTCAGTGGGTGCACATCAGAGAAAAATCTGACATTGCTTGAGGCAGATCCAGCTGTTTTCTTTGAATGTTTCCCAACTCAGAACGCGTGTTAGGTTCATCACTTTGAGTCAGAGACACGTAGACAACCATGCAGTGGATCCAACACCCCTCTTCACCTGCTCCAAAGAAGGCCAAGGACGTTTCATCTGCAGAGAAGGTGATGGTTTCGGTTTTGGGGGATGCAAAAAGCATTGTATTTATTGATTATCTTCAAAAGGGCCACACCATCAATTGAGAGTACTATGCCAAATTTCTGTGGCAGTTACAAAAGGCTATCAAGATAAAATGCTCAGGAAAATTGATGAAAGGGAGCTTGTTTTATCAGGACAATGCATGAGTTCTTGGTTTCAATGGCTGTTGTGCATGACTGTGGCTTTAACCTGGTTGATCATCCTCTCTATTCTCTTAATTTGGCCCTCTCTGACAATCATCTGTTCCTCAAAATGAAAAAACTCCTGGCTGGGAACCAGTATTGCAGTGATGATGACATCATGTCTGCTGTTGATGAAAGCTTCTTCCCCAATGGGATCCAAGCACTGCAACACCGATGGAAGAAGTGTGTGGACTGTAAAGGGAACAATGTGGGAAAATAAAGCTCATTTTATCACATTTCATGAGAGTATCTTCATCAGCCTATGAACTTTTCAGCTGTCCCTCATGTGTGTGTGTGTCTATACGCGCACACACACTCACACAAACACATACATACATACACATATACATATATATGTATGTGTGTGCATGTTTTTATATGTATTATATTGGCATAATGACTCTCCCTAAACAACAAGGCTGTTGGTAAGTTTTCTTAAGTTACTCCAATCCAGATCCCCAATGCAAACCTTCAGATCAACCTTTTCCTATGCAGATCTCTAATGCAACTTTTAAAAAAACAGTCAATGAGTGGAAATAACCAATAAACTGATTCCTTATGGGATTTCCCAATTAAATTGCCAGCAAACCATTTTGAGCCAAACCAATTTCAATGGATTTTGCTCAAATCTGATATCCATGTTACTTATTTTGGTTTGAAATAAAGCACTTGATCACTTAATAATCCTAGCTTAATCCCGAGCAGCGCCGGGCTATACTGCTAGCATATATATATTCTTTTATTTTACGTTTCAGCCTTAAGGCTGTGGCCATGCTGGACCAAATATATATATTCCAAGCAAATATGATTCATGTCATTGCTTTTGAGATTTTATTTTATTAAATGTGATCACACCTGACAAGACACTCTGAGTAAGCAACAATATGAATCACCAGCTTCAAATAAATAAACTTAGCTATTTTCACTGACAACTTTTTCTCCCATTTGTGCCTCCAAAATATAGAGTTGCATGTGTGTGTGTGTGTGTGTGTATACAAACAAGTATGTTTTAATTAAGTGTCTTTAATTCATTAGTAATACTTCCAGATAATATTGCATGTGTGTACATAACACACACATATATACACACTTAGATTTAAATATTCTTTAATTAAGTGTCCGTATTTCATTATTAATAATCCATTCACATACCGAATGTATTTGCGTATATACTCACACATATATATTGTACATACACACAGATACACACAACACACAAAAACAGACTCACAATCAATAAGTGTATATACACAATATACAGATTGGGGCAAAAATAATTGTGCTTTTTAACTTTCAACTACCCCCACACACACACAAACACACACACACACACACACACATGCTTAGAATAAATTTTATTATTTGAAATAATATTCATTGAAATTCATTCCTATTTTTACCAGCAAGAAATAAAGCTATTTATTTCAGTAACATGGTTGTCTACAGACGTGAAAGCAATGCATTTTTCACAGCTGTTTTTAAGTTATGGTTTGGTCATTAAAGATATTCTTATACTAGTCAGAACCTATTGAGAGACTTGAAAATGTAATAACCAACTGGAGTGAGATGTAGGAAGTAAGCTGGGTAGGAGAGAGTTTCTTATGCCAGGCTGTTTAATTTCTAAAGAGTCATTTACAAGACAAATGGTCATAAAAAAGAATTGGTCTTTTGATCAATTCTCAATCTAACCTTTCTTGTTCTTTCTTAAACATGTTTTTTGCCATCTTGGCAATATTTCTCTGTTATAGTGGTTTCACTAAGCAATAGAATCTAGTTATAGATGACATTACATATCAATCACCAAACGGAGACCATCACCCTCTTTTGATTCTGGTTCAGCTTGGGGAAAGTACTTGGGTATTTCTCTTTGGTATTTCGTCTTTGTCCATCTACTGCAGGGAATACTGGCAGTTGTATTGAATCCAAGTTTTATCTTCTATCCTAATGCCTTCAAGAAATAGAACAGACTTCATAATACTGAAGTCTGTTCATGCAGCACCCCTTGTTGAGGTTTTTTATGACTTTTTATTAAGATGGTAATATTTATCCCCACTTAAACATGGATGTTCTATTAGAACAAACTGTACGGCAGTTGATACCATGAGAGAAACAACTCATGTTGGCTTTTGGTGCAAATGCACTCTTGTTTATATCACCAACGGAAAGACAAATCTCTGCCACCTCCAATGCTGCAACCACCATATCATGTACTTTCAACCTTCTTTAGTTTTAATGACCAGGGGCAGACCCAGAGGATGGGCTCTGAGAGGCATGTGCCCTCCCTCAAGAAAAGAAGTCTACCCTTCTAAATAATATTATTATGCCCTTTTCTCCTGGAATTGTATTCCTTCTGACCTTGCGCCCTCCCTTCAAAAAATTCCTTGGACAAGCCCTGATGATGGATACTTGACTGCTAGAGATAGCAGCATTTTATCTCCCCACCATTGATATATAAAATAACAATGCCAGAGTAGTCACTGATGTGGTGATTAGCCAGTGAGCTTGTTAAAAAACATATATTAGCAACAGAGGCAGTATTAATACTGAGAGTGCATTTTGCACCAAAAGCCGATATAAGAATTTCTATTATGGTGTCTGCTGCAATATAATTTGTTCTAACAGAGCATCCATGTTTAAGTAGTGATACCTATAATCTCTCAGTAATAATGCTGCTGCTGTCACTGATATATAGCTTTTAAGATGGAGATGTAGAAAAATTGTTTGATAGCCAAGGTTTAGTTGCAACCTCCCATGTTGTTTTATGTGGATTCATTTCAAAAGTGGTCTTGGACAATATGATAAGCATTTTCCCTGCTTTGCATTCAGCTTTGAAATTGGCCATAAAGTTGCTCCAATGCACCCTTTTTTTTCCATCTTTAATTTATAAACCTAAAATAGGCAAAAATAAACAGTGAAAGGTGAGCCATTAGCATCAATCAATGGAGAGCAATATGTTCTTTAAAATGGTTGTATTATATAAACATAGTTACTTAAAAGTTTATTTCAAACTAAACATCCAAATGAAACTTTCTCCAAATTTCCAAATGAAACTAATGGCATGTGCTGCTCAGGCAGTAAAGTAAGATTGCCAGCACTACCAGCTCCTCCTCAATTTCTTATAGACCTTCTGATATTGTTCAGTCAAAGGATTTTCTGAGCAATATCAGACAATACAACTCTGCATTTCAATTGAAATCGTTTGGTGCATCTATGGAGATAGTTGAACATGAATTTACATCAACATTCACAGTTCAAGGGCAAGTCTATCAGCTCATTGCTTCCCTGTTACCCACAAATGAACAACTATGCTTCCTCCAAATTTACTTTGTCAGTGATGTAGGACAACAAACCCAAAGGAAGTGTCAAAACTTTAGATGGTGGGTCATGTTAGACACAGCACCAACTGCTGCAAAGGAGGGTACATAGACTGACAGCTTCTCGGTGTGTTCAAAAATCACATACCCCCCTCCCCCCAATTTCCATGACAGGTTAGGGCCTGGAATCCTCCAAACAGACATATTGCATGTCACTTAGTCGAATTAGACCATCATTTACTTCGCAAATGTTTTGTTGTCAATGCTGCACTTTCCTGTATCACCTGTTTCAACATAACTGTAATATATATATATATATATATATATATATATATATATAGGCACAGGAGTGGCTGTGTGGTAAGTAGCTTGCTTACCAACTACATGGTTCCGGGTTCAGTCCCACTGCATGGCACCTTGGGCAAGTGTCTTCTACTATAGCCTCGGGCCAACCAAAGCCTTGTGAGTGGATTTGGTAGACGGAAACTGAAAGAAGCCTGTCGTATATATGTATATGTATATATATGTCTGTGTTTGTGTGTCTGTGTTTGTGTCTGTGTTTGTGTGTCTGCGTTTGTGTGTCTGTGTTTGTGTGTCTGTGTTTGTGTATCTATGTTTGTCCCCCCAACATCGCTTGACAACCGATGCTGGTGTGTTTATGTCCCTGTAACTTAGCGGTTCGGCAAAAGAGACTGATAGAATAAGTACTAGGCTTACAAAGAATAAGTCCTGGGGTCGATTTGCTCGACTAAAGGCGGTGCTCCAGCATGGCCACAGTCAAATGACTGAAACAAGTAAAAGAGTATATATATATATATATATACAAGCTATGCCATTTTATTCCCGAGCAATGCCGGGTATCTCTGCTAGTTAAATATAATATCAATTATACTAAATATACCTTCTTCCACTCTTTTCTAATCCAGATTAGTAGTACACAATGTAGGAAAATCATATACCCTCATGGCTCTAATATTTTTTTCCTCCTTAAGCTTGTTTAAAAATTCTTTGCTAAGCCTTATGCTCCAAAAAAGGATTATTGCTAAAGATTCATTCACAGTATCTCATAAAGTATGACCTAACCACATTTGAAGTATCATATTAATGACTTGCAGGAATGCAGTATTTTGTTATGTAATGATAATATATTAATAAAGTATATTAAACATTTTTATAAGCTAATATTATGTTCTACTCTGTTATAAAGTGAACTCACAGTCGAGGGACCACGGGTTTGAATATCAGACCAGGCGATGTGTGAGTTTATGAATGAAACAGCTAAGCTCCATGTGGTTCCAGCAGAAGGTAATGGTGAACTTCTGCTGACTCTTTTGCCACAACTTTCTCTCACTCTTTCCTCCTGCATCTAGCAGCTCACCTACGATGGACCGGTGGGGAACCTATATGCCAATGAAAACCGGGAAGCCAGCCCTTATGAGCCAGGCATGGCATGAGAAGGAACAAACAACAGCAACCCTGTTATAAAAGCACTTCAGATCACTTGTTAAGGTTAGAGATAACCTTAACAAGTTAAAGCTTCATAAATCGATAAAGTTCGTTGTTTGTGAGTACATTTCTTAGCACCTGCAATAAACCTAATTTTATATGGTACCTTGTGTAATTTAGGAATCCAGATTTATATACACATACACACACATGCTGACATATACACACAAAATAATGTGTGTGTGCGTGTGTGCATGCGCACATGTCTGTGATACAGAAAGAAGAGAAGATACGGTAAAATATAGAGCATATTTACATCAAAGATTCACTAAATCAAGGTTGATGTGAGACTAAACAGCAACACCAACAACTACAAGAGACACAACAGCCTTGTTAATAAAAGATCCACAAAGGTATACGTCTTTATTGAGATATTGGTTTCTGACATATATTATTGTTGTTGTTGTTGTTGTTGATGTTGTTATTATCATGATGATGTCCAATTTCAAGAACTTAATATAAGGCCGTAGCGAACTGTTGACACAACATCTTCAATGTTCAAACAATATTGCTACTTTCATTCTGGCAAGGCTGAAGAATCTTGGAATTCTTAGAGTGAAATGAAATGTCTTGGAGCCATAAATGGTTCTTGTTGTGGTAATTGATTCTGTAAAAGATATATTTATACACACATACATACATACATACATACACATTTCTCTCTCTCTCTATCTCTCTCTCTTTCTCTCTCTCTCATATATATATATATATATATATATATATATATATATATATATATATATATATATAAATATACATATATATTTACGTATATATAAACATACATATGTATGTATATACATATATATATATATAGATGCATATATACATATATATATAAATGTGTGTGTGTATATAAATATATATGTATATCTATATATACATGATATATGCATATATATACATATATATATATATATATATATATATATATATATATATATATATATATATATGCATAAGTAGATATATATATACACACATATATATGCACATATACATATACACAAACATACACATACATGCACATGCACACATACTTATATACATACACACACACACACACACACACACAGAGGCAGAAATATTTCTGGTATTGTAGTCATTGTCGAAGAGATGCTTTGATAATGAAAACAAAAAGAATCTCATAAAATGAAGACATCTCATACACACACACGCACACACACGTGTGTGCGTGTCTATATATGTACAATTAAACATCAACTTAGACACACTGAAAATCTTTACGTGCATGCATTTATTTATCTAACCCTCACTCACTATATACCTACATACACACAAACATACATACATATAGACATATACATACAGACATATATACATGCATATATATATACAAACATACCTACCAAGCTTACCTAACAATATAACAATTTCTCTCAATATGTTCTTACTTACCAATATGATTATGCATCTGTATGTCTATCAGTCTCTCTCTCCCTCTCTCTCTCCCTCTCTCTCTATCTCTCTCTCTATATATATATGTGTATATATATATATATATATATATATATATATATATGCATATATATATACACATATATATATATATATATATATATATATATATATATATATATATATATATATATATATATGCATATATATATATACATATACACACATGCTTGCACACGTATACACGCACACTCACACACATGAACACTCATATATGTATGTAAGTATGTATAAATATATTTGTTTACTTAATCATATGAGAAATGAAAATAGGTAATCAAAGACGCATCTGATCTTCAGCTTTGAATGATATCAGAAACTCAATTTCATCAAATGAAATTTTCTTATTCTTATATGTACCTTAAACACATAAATGCATAAGCACACAAACACACACACACACATACTCATATACATACATACATACATACATACATACATACATACATACATACATATATATATATATATGATATATATGTATGTATATGCATTTTTCTATATATATATACATACGCACACACACACACATATATATGCATTTATTTATATATATATATGTATATATATATATGTATTCATATATATATATATATATATATATATATGCATTTATATATATATAAAATATATATATATATGTATATATATATAAGGATTTACTTTTCCCTTTGACATAAAAAAACCAAGGCTGTGTACATTATAGGACATTTAAAGTATGTATATGTATATATATATATATATATATATATATATATATATATATATATATATATATATATATATATATATGTATGTATGTATGTATCTATGTGTATATATATATATGCATTTACATATATATATATGCATGCACATGCACATATGCATACATACACATACATGCATCACACACACACACACAGAGTCATATGCACATATAAAAATCTTTCAGTTATATCTGAAATCATTCTGGCAGGAAGGGATTTATCAATGCAGGGTTTGTGTCTCTGACTCCAGAGATAATTTGAAAAGCTGAAAATTGATTTAACTCAATTTGCAAAAAAGTGTCAATTGTCATGTCTATGCTTGTGTTGGGACCCAACTATAGACAAGATATGTATGCATGTATACCTTTATTCAGTTTTATTTCAAAATTTATTGCCAATACAGAGAGTCGGTTTCTAACCTAGATCCAAGTTTCCTTCATTAGAATTTCAACACCAACAACAGGATATTTTTGTATTTATGTATGTCATTGTTCAGTTTTATTTCAAGATTTCTTGCCAATAGAGAAAGCTGGTTTCTAACCTAGATCCAAGGATTCATTAGAATTTCTACATCAACAACAGAATACTTTTGTATGTATGTATATGTGCAGATTTGTATGTTTTGTTTTATGTATGTCTAGACATGCTCATATATACATAAATGATAAACTTCTGGAAAGTTTTGCAGATTTTTACAGTTCCATTGATGGATTGGATCTGCAGTCTTCGAATTAGCTTTCTCCTTTCTGGTTTTGATAAGATTGGTATTTAGGCATTCCAGGGCCCAATAATTACTGGTATGTATGTATGTATATACCATCATTATTATCATCATACTTTTACCTCTACTTTTCATGCTAGCATGGGTTGGATTTATGACTACAGCGGGGTCAGTAAATATTCAGGGTGCTGCTTAACTATAACTATATATGCAAATATATGTTTATCTAGGTGGATCAGAGTTGTGAGTTTATAGGAGTTCATAGATCTCTCACCTCTTCTGGGAACTCTTCAGATGAGGAGACAGCAGTTATTTGGTTTGGTTTGTCCCCCATGATGAACTCATCCAGAAGGCGATAGCACCAGGTCCTCCCCCAGCTTAACGTAAGCAGAGAAGTGGTCAGCTGAAGACGTGGCTCATAACACTCAAAGCAGATATGGAACTCGTTTCTGACCCTTGAGTCCTTGGCGTTAATCGTTGGAACTGAGAATGGCTTCAAAATGCTTCAGAATTGGCCCCCAGCAGATGTGCATGGACTGCCTTGACCCGTGATGCAGTGAACTCAATAGGGGCTGGCTTAACTCTTCCTGGGTGAATGCTGTTACAAGACAAGAGGTGGATCAGAGACCACATCATGCTTGTGTTTCATTTTGGGGTTGCTTTCTACAGTTTGATGCCTTTCCAACACCATCCACTTTACTGACTGGGCTGGCTTCTTTTATCATGGCACCAGCACTACAGATGCAGCCATATCCTGAGTAAGACTAATGGATTCTCACAGCATTGACTCTGTGATCACTCACCAACTTCTTTACAAAATGAGAAGAATGAGTGAAAGAGGAATGAAAAAAATAAAGATGTGAATGATAGTAATGGGAGGGGTGAATGTGATAGGTGAATCAGTGTTAGGGGGATGTGTGATATGGAGGAATGAGTGATAGTGGTAATGAGTGATAGAGAGAGTGAGTGATAGGGGAATTGAGTGATAGGTAGAATGAGCAATAGGGTAAATGAGTGATAGGGGAATGAGTAATGGGGGATGAGTGATGGGGGAATGAATGTGGGGGAACGAGTGATAGGGGAAATGTGTGATAGGGGGAATGAGTGATAGGGGAAATGAACGATAGGGGGAATGAGTGATAGGGCGATGAGCGATAGGGGAAATGAGTGATAGGGAGAATGAGCAATAGGGGAAATGAGTGATAGTGGGAATGAATGTGGGGGAACGAGTGATAGGGGAATGATAGATAGGGGGAATGAGTGATAGAGGAATGAGCAATAGGGGGATGAGTAATGGGGGAATGAATGTGGGGGAACGAGTGATAGGGGAAATATGTGATAGGGGGAATGAGTAATAGGGGAAATGAACGATAGGGGGAATGAGTGATAAGGAGAATGATCGATAGGGGGAATGAGTGATAGGGGGATGAGCGATAGGGGAAATGAATGATAGGGAGAATGAGCAATAGGGGAAATGAGTGATAGTGGGAATGAGCAATAGGGGGATGAGTGATGGGGGAATGAATGTGGGGGAACGAGTGATAGGAGAATGAGTGATAAGGAGAATGATAGATAGGGGGAATGAGTGATAGTGGGTATGAGCGAGAGGGGAATGAGTGATAGTGGGTATGAGCGATAGGGGAATGAGTGATAGTGGGAATGAGCGATAGGAAGAATGAGTGTTGGGGCAAATAAGTGATAATGGTAGACAATATTATGAGATATATTCAATGTAATCATGACAGGGTGATGACAGGCAGTACAGGAGGAGAGGATGAGAGTGTACCGTGCACAATAGGTCCAATGTTGCTTCCTAGTTATAAGTTTTGAGATGAACCAAAAGGGGCCAAGCGATAAGGGTGGTAGTAAGAGAAATAGAAAGCAGGTGGATCTTGTATGAATGAACAACACAAAGGAATATTGGTGGGAGTATGAGAATTGGCGAAATGGCTTCCATTCTTTTTGTTGTAACTGAAAGTAAGACAAAACAAGAAAAGAGAGATAAATTCATCATAAATGCTTCAACACACACACATATTATTTCATCTGTCCTTATGTTCTGAGTTCAAATTCTGCCAAGGTCACATTTGCTTTCATCCTTTCAGGGTTGATCAAATAGGTACCAGTTCAGCTCTGGGGTCAATGTAATCAACTTCCACATCAGAGCATGGTTGGTAGAGAGGACGTGCTGAGATCTTCTTCATCATCATGCAGTGGACTGCACATAAGCAATCTAATCCAATATACATACATACATATATATATATATATATATATATATATATATATATATATATATATATATATATACATATACTAGACTGCCCATGACCTATTGGGTCACCTTGAAAGTCTGAGTTTCCCAGCAACGGAGTTTTGTTTCATGGGGTGGGGGAGGTTCCAGGTTATTTCGCATGCTTTCAATGAATGTGACATCAAAATCACTCGTAAATGGCTCCTTTCCCCAGAACAGAAAAGATTTGGCCGCTATTTCTTGCATGCTCTGCTACCACCTAACAGGTATTTTGGGTCCTTTATCGCATATAGCTGCTACATGGTTGCAGAGTGAGCTAGAAATAGCAGCCAAATTTTTGGTGGTGAGATATGTTGAATGCACTCGAAAAAGATTTGTTATGGTATTTCCTTGGGGCGATCTTTCGCTTTGACTCTCAGAACTGTCATCCAGCTCAGCTGGCTTTCTTCGTTAATTTCCGTAAAAAATTTTTTATTTATTTACTTTTGTTTTAAAGTGAAAGAGAGGAGAAAGTGAAAGATGTATGAACGTGTATATGAAATGAACGCGTGTGTGTGTGTGTGTGTGCATGTGTGTGAGAGAGAGAGAAAGAGTGCCACTTATACATTCACTCACTCTCTCTCTCTCTCACATGCACACGTACATACAAAAAAGATGTATGCAGCACACACCTTTACTCACTCTCACTATCTCTCTCTGTTCTCTTCCTCTCTCTCTCTGTTCTCTTCCTCTCTCTCTCTGTTCTCTTCCTCTCTCTCTCTCTTTTCTCTTCCTCTCTCTCTCTCTCTCTTTTCTCTTCCTCTCTCTCTCTCTCTTTTCTCTTCCTCTCTCTCTCTCTCTCTCTCTCTTTTCTCTTTCTCTCTCTCTCTTTTCTCTTCCTCTCTCTCTCTCTCTTTCAAACACATACGTCCATTTCATATATATGTGCATACATTTTTCACTTTAAAACAAGAGTAAATGAAAAGTTTTTACGGAAATTGACAAACTCTGGATGACAG
>NC_142954.1:13174990-13177490 GCF_046866305.1 Octopus bimaculoides | reverse complement strand
ACATACATAAAACACTTTTAGTCATCCATAGCCATCTTTTTCTCTGTCTGTCTTATCTTCTATTGTTATTATTATTATTATTATTATTATTATTCAGTAGTTTTATTTTTATAACGTGCTTTCACTTCACTACCGAGCGCAGCTCTGTGCGCCTTGGGTATGTGCTGTGGTGCTCTTATGGTTACTGTATTATATTATTATTATTATTATTATTATTATTGAGTGAGAGAGCAGTGCATGCCATCAAAGTGACACTGGGGTAAAATATACGAAGCCCAGTATACCCATCACGACTACCCGTCTGATAAGGGTACACCAGGCACATGCATCACAACTATATGTGCGCGACATGGTGATCTCATATCAAGATAAACACCGTATGACCTCGCAGGTGGGGTCCAGTTAGAATTTTCTTCAGGTCGAGTAGCCCATCCCGCTCAAAAGGTCCCTGAATAAGGTTTGTTTAAGGATGTCGAACAAAACATTATTATTATTATTATTATTGTTATTATTATTATTATTATCTTTTATCTTGGACCTAATATTTTCCCTCTATCTACTATTCACTTTTGCTAGGGCTTTGTCCACTTCCCATCATATAGTTACGGCTGATTTTTTTTTTCATTCCATTTACCCTTCATTTTCTGTAACAAACATCATTCCCAATGTGAGAGAGTGGTAATAAAACCCAGAATTAAAAACTTAAGCTGACCATGGGAATAAATGGTCAAAATCAAAGTTCAATACACTCTGCAAATATTATTTGACCTGAAGACAAAGTAAACATTTCTGAATTTCTGAGTGTGATTATCCAATTACACACACTAAGACCACTAGTCTTTTCATTACTGTCCCCTCTTTGATTTCTGGCTTTCCCATATCCCTTCCTGTCTTCATTCTTCTATCTCATGCCTTCCTTCTATTCTTTCTCTTCTTTGCCTTCTCCTTTTCATTCTTTCTTTCTCTTTCCTTATCTTCTTCTTCTCCAGCTCATCCTTTCAATTTCCCCATTTCTGTCTTTAACCCATTTTCGCTCACCTTACACTTGTTACCCCATTTTGCTCCCCTTTCTCACGCCTGTATCATCCATTTATCATTGTTCTGCTTAGTTTCCAATCAGAATACCAGAACTCTGATGAGGATAGCATTCATTCTTCAGGTCGTTCACTTTTTCTCAATCAATCAATGGACAAATTGAGTAAACCAATCAATGAACAAACAAACCTATATGATTATTGGAAACAGCTGTAAGTCAAATTTACCTTGTCTTGTGTGTGTGTGTGTGTGTGTGTGTGTGGTTTAGATGTTTGGTATGTCTATCTGGTTGAGAGGTTTGCTTCTCCCCAATATGCTTTGGGTTTTAATCCTAATACATTTTCAGTTCAGTTTTACACTCAAACTTGATAGATTTTTAACATTTTCTTTTTAGATTAGATTTCCCCATACCTTGTTCTTTATTCTTTCCATTCAGTTTGGAACAACATAACTCTGCAATTCATCAATCTTTGCAAAATTCTATAAATCTTCATGATGAAGTTGTTTGAGACTTTTGTTAATGTTGCTGTTATTGTTGTTTAAGTCCAATTCAGCTCCATTCTTTCCAATCTAATTGTGTCACATGTTAAAAGATATAACATGCTGATATCACTCCTTCTTATAAATGTATGTCCAACTATCAATAAAATATGATATTTGTACATCCACTGATATGAGAGATATTCTTTATACTGACATAGGTGCAGGCGTGGTTGTGTGGTAAGAAGCTTGCATCACAACCAAATGGTTCCCTGGTTCAGTCCCACTGTGTGGCACCTTGGGCAAGTGTCATCTATTTTGGCCTCAAGCCAAACCAAAGCCTTGTGAGTGGATTTGGTAGGCAGAAACTGAAAGAAACCCATCATATATATATATATATATATATATATATATATATATATACACATACATGCATACATACATACATACATGCATATATGTATGTACATATGTGTGTGTGTCTGTGTTTGTCCCCCCACCATTGCTAAAATAAGTGAAATGCCTCTGAATTAAATAATGTACTCTGTACAGTAAAATGTAAACAAAACTGCTACAATTAATTGTAATATAAATAAACATTTTTAAAACCATGATTCAACTGTAATATCAGTAGAGGTGATTATAAGACCAGAAATCAATTTGATTTCATGAATAACACTATCACCTTCAACTGAATACCAACACAGGAAGCTTGCTTGAATTAGTTCACTTTGAAAATGTTGTAAGTGATGGACCCTTGATGAATTTGCAGCAGCTAGGATGCATAATTGCATACAAAGCAGTGTGCAGTTGCTGCAGTAGAAACATATGCTAGATCACATTATATATGGTGTAGAAAGCATTTTAATAAAAAAGTTTTGGATGTGAATAAATCTCCACTCTCTTCTTTGTTTTCAATTATATGTATGTATATGTGTGTGTATATATATATATATATATATATATATATATATATATATATGTG
>NC_142954.1:13164990-13169990 GCF_046866305.1 Octopus bimaculoides | reverse complement strand
CCATCTGAATGTGGCCGATGCCAGTGCTGCCTGACTGGTTCCTGTATCGGTAGTATGTAAAAAGCACCCCCTACACTCTCAGAGTGGTTGGCATTAGGAGGGGCATCCGGCTGTAAAAACACTGCCAGATCAGATTGGAGCTTGGTGCAGCCTCCTGGCTTGCTGGTCGCCAGTGAAATCATCCAACCCATGCCAGCATGGAAAACAGACGTTAAACAATGACGATGAGATAGTAAGATAGAATGTGTCAGAGAATGATAAATGCAGATGCAGAAAAGTGAGAACACTGAAATACATTCTTTACAACTGTTTACTAGCATTAAATAGATATACATGCAGACACAATCTGGTCCATAAGGTAATCTTTAATGCTATAAAGAACCAAATTGCTTTCATCAAAAGTGGAAAAAAGCCACTAAAGAAACCAACCAGAGATTTCATTAACTTCATGCTTTCAGGACAGCAGATCTGTTTGAAGAAGAAGAAGCTTCTTGTGCGCTTCCCATATGATAAGAAGAAGAAGCGTCCTGTGTGCTATGATAAGTGGAATAACTATTGAGTGTAGGCTGCAGATTTACCAGGATGCCAAGGATTCTTTCCCATTCTAGTTACAAAGAAACTGGATATTATCATATGGTGTGAAAGAAAGCAGTAAATCTAATTGAGTTAATGGTTCCTCATAAAGATAACATGGATGCTGCACAGGTTCAAAAGATCAACTGTTATGAAAACTTCCTCAAGGAATGTGAAGACACAGGCTGGAAAGTGGAGCAGTTTCCAATCAAAGTCAGACATAGAGGATTTGATGGACACAATGTGAGGCGATTATTGTTATAGCTAGGCCTACCTCATCGTAAAGCAAATACAACCATGAGTGATATCTAGACAACAGTGGAGAAGGCAAGCCACTTGATCTGGTTAAAAAAGAGACAATGAGCAATGGCTAGAAAAATACTGAGTGAAGCCTAATAAACAGTTGATCTAGCAAGCAGGGTCTCATTTCAGCGAGGGGAACCAGTGTGCAATGATGCTATCAAGAGGAAGGTCCTGAAATGGTATGCGTTCTCTCCGGATGATCCCATAAACTTGCTAGCATTCGGTATGTGTAGCATTAGACTTGTAGTACTTCCATCTGCAAGTTATTTGCAAAAAATCCATTTATATATGTGTGTGTGGATATATATTTTTTATTATTTATGCACCCTTTTCAAGCCTAGCCAGGCCCGGTTTCCCAGTTTCTATGGCATATGTGTTCCCCCCAGCTGGATGGGACACCAGTCCATCACTCAAGAAACAGGAAGAAAGAGTGAGAGAAAGTTAGGGGCGAAAGAGTACAACAGAGGCCGCCACCCCCACCCCCTGTCGGAGCCTAGTGGAGCTTTAGGTGTTTTCTCTCAATAAACACACACAGCGCCTGGTCTGGGAATCGAAACTGCGATCCTCCTACCTCGTGTCTGCTGCCCTAACCACTGGGCCATTGCACCTCCACTGTGGATATATATACACACACACATATATATATGTATTCATACATGTGTGTGTATAAATAAACGTCTATGTGTGATGGTACATGTGTTGAAGTATACATGAGTGTGTGTGTGTGTGTGTGTGTGTGTGTAGATATATATGTTTGTACATGTATGTGTGAGTGTATGGATATATACATGCATATATATATATCTTCACATATCATCACACACACACGTTTATATATACACACACACATATATATGAACATATATATACATATATAGGTGCAGGAGTAGCTCTGGGGTAAGAAGCTTGCTTACCAACCACATGGTTCCTGGTTGAGTCCCACTGCGTGGCATCTAGGACAAGTGTCTTCTATTATAGCCTCGGGTCGACCAAAGCCTTGTGAATGGATTTGGTTGATGGAAACTGAAAGAAGCCCGTCGTATATATATATGCGTGTGTGTGTGTATGTATGTTTGTGTGTCTGTGTTTGCCCCCCCCCCTTGCATCGCTTGACAACTGATGTTGGTGTGATTACGTCCCCGTAACCTAGCGGTTTGGCAAAAGAGACCAATAGAATAAGTACTAGGCTTACAAAGAATAAGTCCTGGGTTCAATTTGTTCAACTAAAGGCAGTGCTCCAGCATGGCCACAGTCAAATGACTGAAACAAATAAAAGAATATATATATATAATATGTATACACACACATATATATATGTCCATATATTTGTGTGTATGTATAAACGTGTATGTGTGATGGTATGTTTGTTGAAGTATATACAAGTGTGTGTGTCTGTGAGTGTGTGTGTGTATATATATATATATATCTATGTGCAAGTATGTATGTGTTTGGGGATATATATATATATAGATGTGTGTGTGTTCATATATGTGTGTGTGATAGTATGTGTGTTAGAAGTATATATGAGTGTGTGTTGTGTGTGTGTGTTGTGTGTATGTTATGGGTTTACAAGGTAAATCCAATTCCTGTCATTGCCAATCCTGTTCACAAATACCAGCAAACAGTGTGAACATGATTGCAAGGATCTAAACCAGATTAACTCTGTAAACTAATCAAACAGACTCACTTTACACACTTCGCTTCATCAAGTATTCAGTCACTTTATTGCATGTGTGAGCTTGCTTCCCAACCATATGGTTCCGGGTTCCATCCCACTACACGGCACCTTCGTCAAGTGTCTTCTGCTCTAGCCTCAGGCCAACCAAAAGCCTTGTGAGTGGATCTGGTATATGGAAACTGAAAGAAGCCCATCATATAATCATCATCGTCGTTGTCGTCGTTTAATATCCACTTTCCATGCTGGCATGGGTTGGATGGTTGGTTTGACTGAGGGCTTGACGAAAGGTGGTGCTCCAGCATGGCCGCAGTCAAATGACTGAAACAAGTAAAAGAATAAAAGAAATGTGTGTGTGTGTGTGTGTGTGTGTGTGTGTTATGTATGTGTGTGTCTTTTTTCCCCCATCATTATTTGACAACTAGTGTTGGTGTGTTTATGTCCCCATAACCTAGCAGTTCAGCAAAAGGGACTGATAGAATAAGTACCAAGCTTAAAAAAAGAGTACTAGGGTCAATTTATTCAATTAAAGAACCTTTGAAGGTGGTGCTCCAGCATGGCTGCAACAAAATGAATGAAACAAGTAAAAGATAAAAAATAAAAGATACGTATACATACATACATATATATATATATATATTTCGAAACGCCGGTGTTAAAACGGGGGTAGCTGATGAAGGAGAATGTTCTCTATGTGGCTTGTGTGTTTTCTTGTCTACGTTTTGTTTGCAATGTCTTGTACCCAGATATGCACCTATACATACAGGTGGATGTCGGTATGCACATACCTGTACGTATATATGCATATACTCATTTACTATTTGTTTTTATATATATATATACATATATATATATACACACACACACACATATATACATACACACACACATATATACATACACACACACACACATACATACACACACATTGTATTTGTTTGTGTTTACAACCCTTCTTTGCCTTGATACCATTTGGGTGATACTGATGGCATGCTTACGTCCCCATTTGCAGTATGTCCCCTACCACAGTGGCTTCAACGTGTGAAGGCCAAGGAAAAAGAGATCCCTTACTTGGATAACGAGTAAGGAGGGTTGATGACAGAAAGAGCATCCAACTGCAGGAAAAGTGCCTCAGTCAGTCATGTCTAACCCATGCCAGCTTAACAAAAGCAGACATGAAAAATAAAGGGCTATAAGGGACCAGGAAATGATGTTGTTGTCACTGTTGTTGTCATTGTTTGTTCTTTTTATTGTTGTTAATGTTGTAGTTGTTGCTGTTGTTCTGTCTGTTGATGCTGCTGCTGCTACTGCTGCTGCTCTTCCTATTAGTACTACATCTGTTGTCTCACCTGTTCGAAGAGCAACGCACCACCTGATTGGTTGATTGCTTTGACGACACTACAGCATCATGTGGAAAAAAAAAAAAAACTTTCCGACTGAAATCTGTGCCATTTATTGATTTCTGGAGCCAAAGAATTCTACTGCGACACTTCGACATTTCATCTATAAACTGGGTGACGTGGAATGACGTACAGGTGTGGGGCAGTGGGAGGGATAGAAGGGGGAAGGGGATAATGGTTCTGATCGCAGTAGTGGTGACAGCGATGGCGATGGTACTGGAGATGGAGGGGGGGAGCTAATGGTTGTGACTGGTGGGGGTTGTGGAGGCTGTTGTGGTCATGATGTTGGTATTGTTGTGGCGGTGGTGCTGGGGGCCTTTTGTGGTGGTGGTGGTGGTGGTGGTGGTGGTGGTGGTGTTGGTAGTGGTGGTGGTGGTGGTGGTGGTGAAAACATTGTACAATGGAGTAGAGATAGTGGTTACTAGTTGTAATAGTGGTCACTCTGGCAATGGTGTTAATGAATGTGATGATGGTTGTGAGGGCCTTTTATAGTAGTAGTGGTGGTGGTGGTACTGAAAGTATTGGTGGTGGTGGTGGTGGTGGTGGTGGTAGTGGAGATGTGATGGTAGTGATGATTAATGCTGTTGTTTAGCCCTCCCTTGTCACTGATGTATAAATAGACTTATGGTCAAAGATTCAAACCTTGACCACTCGATTTAGTTTATATGTGTGTGTGTGAGTGTGTGGGTGTGTGTGTGAGTGTGTGTGTGTAGGTGTATATATATTGATGCATATACGTATGTATGTGTATATATATATATATATATGTACATATATACTTATATATACATATATATATATATGTATATATATATACACACATATATATATACATATATATATGTATATATATGTATATATGCATACACATATATACATACATATATATATATACACCTACACACACACACATGCATTCAAATTGTTCTATATTTTTTACTGTTTTTAAGGCAGTAGTATGTAATTTGAGGGAGATTTGGCTGCTGTTTCTAACTGTGATAGCGGCGGTGGTGATGGAGGAGGTCGTGGTGGTGGTGATAGAGGAAGTC
>NC_142954.1:13129990-13159990 GCF_046866305.1 Octopus bimaculoides | reverse complement strand
TAGATACACAGACAGACAGACACACACACACACACATGTCCCTTCTTTCAATCTCTCTCTCTCAGGCTTAATCCCTCTCCCTTCACCTCTCACCTTATTTCTTTCTGTTTGTCTCCCTCTTACTTACTCTTCACATTATTCCCCCCCCCCAACCTCCTCATCTCAAATAGTTAATATTTCCTTTTGATATATAATCCTCCCATTTTTTCACAGACATTGTTTCCTCTCTCTACCATTCACTGTTCTCTATTTCAACAATTCCCTTCTGCTCCAAATTTTGTCTTCTTTCTTCAGTCTGCTATTTCTTTCAACCATATACCAATATATATATATATATATATATATATATATATATATATATTTATATTGATATCTTTGTCTATATCTACGTCTGTATCAATATTTATATCAATATCTATCTCAATATCAATATATATATTTGTTTTTATATCAATATTTATATAGATACTGTGGTTCATCTCTCTATCTATGTATACTAATATCCCTATCTTTATCTATATCTGTATATTGCTATTTCAACTCTGTATATAAAATGTTGACTTTTGATACCATAAACATATCTATCTACTTTACACAGTGTATTGAGTTCCCTATCAGATAATATTTGAACAATACAATTTACAACTCTTACATGATAATATTTATGTATGTACGTATCTATGTATGTATTGTTATTATTTCACTAAGCCATAGTGATACTAATAACCTGGTGTTAGAATTCAATATACAGATGCTCCAGAACAAAGTGTCAGTCGATTACAGAACAGTAATAAGAAATGAAAATGGCAGGGGAATAAGAAATTATGTTGTGAACTTCATTAGCTTACAGCTGTTTTTGTTATAAGATGCAATGCATTTATAGTTGAGTGCTTGTGTATTGCCTTATAGCTTCATCAGAGCTTCGGAAATGGAGAGCAGTTTTGAAGCTTCAATGAAGCTATAGAGTGTTACAGAAGCATTCAACTATGAGTACATTGCATCTTATAGCAGAAATAGTTGCAAGCTAATGAATGTTTTAAACTCTTACCATTTCAGTTTCTTATGTGTATATATATATATTTTATTTTACTTTTAATTAGCAATTTATTGGGTTAATTTATTTCATAATATTTAACACAAATTTTATAGATATTGATCTATGCTTGTCTATTTTCCTTGTACATTGTTTGAGGACATTAGTTATAAGATAGCCTGTTCTGCTAGCTTTATTAGGCTTGTTTCTGGTGTGGTTCCATGTTTGTAATATGATATTGACTGAGAAACAACATATTTAGTCATCTCTGTTTGTTGTATAGTCTACATGTTTTATGTCCTTGGTTTTCTATTTCATTGGTTGCTGCTGTTATGTTGAGTATTGGAGGTTGAATAGCTTATTTTTTTAACATGTTCAGTTTGCTTGTTCTTTTGTCTTTAGGATCACAATGTTATTTTGTGGGGAAAGTTTTTATAGGTACTACTTTGTAACTATAAGTTAATACTAATTCTTTAATTTGATGTTGTTACTTGTAGTACTAGGCAAGTGTTGGTGTAATGGACATACTACACTAATGTTTTGCCCCTGCTGATTACTATTGATTCTCAGGCAGCATTTATGTTTTTAAGTCTATTGACTCTGCTGGCTTGAATGGTACTGCTAAGGTGTTGAAAACATAATGATATCCATTTGGCAGCTGATGATGGGAATACATATTTGTTATGCTTCTTTGTGAACACTTTATTCTCAGTTTCATTATTCTGAGTTGTCCTTCATCTCAGTAAAATGGAAAGTGTTGATGGATTCATGGTATGTGGTGATTACTTACATTGGTGTTGGTAGTTTTTCTTCATGTGTAATCATATTCAATTTGCATAATGCTTAGATATTGGTGCCAAGGTCTGGGCAGTTCTGTGGTATACATATCATCGTCGTCGTCGTCATCATCATCATCATCATCATCACAAATTTTGAGGGCTTCTTTTAAGCAGAGTCCACAAATGGAGTGTTGGCCCTGATACAGGATACCCAGGTCTATTATAGCCCAGGAAATTCTATATTGTATTTTTCTATTAATTAGATGGTGTACGTGGCTGGAATTGTTATTCTCTTTATGTGGAATTGCTATTCTCTTTATATTTAAATGTGCTTAAATGTGTATGATATCTTTGTTTAAAATTTTTAGTAGATCCAATGTAGTAGCTATAGGAATTGTTTACTATGTTGTGAATGGTGCATTAGTATACGATGTTGAATCTTCTGCATTGGACTTGCAGCGGGCAGTCTGTCCCACATTTGTAGTTGCAGCTATCAGTTCTACGATGGTTAATTTTTCTCTGATGACAGAATATCCCATACTCTGGGATATCCCAGAAACAGCTGTAAGACTTAAAATTTTTTCCAATAGTAATGATGTATATGACTTGAGATGTTAGATTTGCCTTAATATTTGTTGTCCTCTTTAACAATCATATATATATATATATATATATATATATATATATATACTTTATTAAAAAGCAACAAAAATAACACAAAAACTGTTACTCGGAGTTTCACGTTCCCGTTCGTCGGATAGTTTTGTTTAATAAAGCATATTACTCTACCTCTGGTATTTGAGTACTATTTTTTGCCACCTTGTTCCACATTTATGTGCTTATACAATAGAGGACAATAAAACATTCAGATAGACAGACGATACAAAGGCAGACAGAAGAAACAACAATGAGAAGGACAGTGAAAAAAAAAGGACGGGTCATTCATGGCCTTCTTTCTTCAGTCAAGTTACCAGATGTCCTTACTGTTTCAGACAGTTACACTTGAGACAGTTCAATCTGGTTGCCCCCAAAACGTAAGCTAAGAGCATTAGATTTTTTGTAAGAAATCTAGCAAATGTGTATGGCAACAAAGACAAAAAATGGTGAACATGGTACACAATTACAAATACAAACAACAACAATATAACAACAGGTGTCTTTCGACTGAGAACAGATCAAATTGAGGTGGTGTGTATGAAGTGAAAGCCTAATATACCAGAGTAAGCACGTAAATGTGAAACAAGATTGAGAAAATAGTGCTCAAATACCAGAGGTAGAGTAATATACTTTATGAATAAAGCTGCAAAGACATCACAAAAACTGTTACTCAGAGTTTCATGTTCCTGTTCTTCGGACAGTTTTTTTTTGTGGTATCTTTGCAGCTTTATTGATAAAGCATATATATATATATATATATATATATATAGAGAGAGAGAGAGAGAGAGAGAGAGAGACAGACAGACAGACAGACAGACAGACAGACAGACAGCTAGGTAGGTAGGCAGGTAGATAAATAGATACATACATACATACATAGAAGCATTCACACAAATTAAAAAAATTTTTTTGCTTTTATGTGTGTTTATACTTACATAATGTTTTGAAGAATTCTATAGATTGTGGCTTGTAATGCAGTTTGTGTACTTGTATATGTTTCTCTCTCTCTCTCTCTGTATGTATGTATCTACCTATCTATCTCCAATATATCACTTCTGTTGAATCAACATATATATATATATATATATATATATATATGCCAATGAGTGCATATATACATTTGTGTGTGTATGTGTGTGTGTGTTTTCTAATATACTAAATATACCTGTAAAGAATTGCTAACATACACTCACAGACACACGCATGTACACACCAGTAAGAATCACTTAGCCGAACAAACTGCATTGAGAAAATTGAATGATGGCAGCAAAAATATTCGGTCGGTTGATTTGCATGTAACTAATATAATCATTAGTACAGCATTGTATATTCTACCGTGATGATTATAAGTGCTTGTATGTATATATTTGGTCATCCCATAAATAATGCAGTATTTTTATACTTCTATTATTTTCCAAAATTCAGATAAACAAAGTTCTTTTTAATCTAAAATATACTCTCCTTCATTTTCTACAATGCTCTTCCATCTATCTGGTAAACTTGCAAGGCTCCTCTTCCGAAACACACTTGCCTGTGATGAAAAATACTCCTCCGCTACTTTTCTCATCGCATCTACAGAATTCATATTTTTTCTGTCCAAATGATTTTGAAGACTGTGGAGTAAATGATAATCAGATGGGGCAATGTCTGGTGAATATGGTAGGAGAGGCATTGTTTCCCATCCAAACTACTCCAGCCTTTGGAATGTTATCCTTGCTGTATATGGCCGAGCATTATCCTGATGGAAGAACACCTTTCATCTTGAAACCAAAGATGATCATTTTTCTTCTAGCTCTTACTTAAGCCAATCAAGCTGCTCCCAGTAGATCTTCTTTGTTATCATTTGGTTTAGGTTAAAAAGTTCAAAGTGGACGAAACCTTTCATATCCCACCAAACAGATAACAACACCCTACATGGGTGCTGACCTTCTTTAGCCTGGGGTGCCAGTGTTTCTCCTTTCCCTACCCACTGTCTTCAGTGCTTGACATTTTTATAGAGAACCCATTTCTCTTCATCAGTCACTATTCAGTCCAAAAATGGTCCATTCATGTGACATGACAGCAAAGAAGAGCACACATTCACTCCCTGCATGTGATTAGACTCGGAAAGTTTGTGAGGAACCCATTGACCCAATTTGCTGACTTTTCCAATGACACACAGGTGTCGATGATGAGGCTCACCTTCTAGGCTGTAGTTTCCATCTCAGAATTTCTGGAACCACTGTTGATACTGGCTTATGTGTATTGTCCGATCTCCATATACTACATTAATATTCTTCATACTTTCTGTTGTGTTGTTGCCTTTATTGAACTCATAAAGCAAAATATGCCGAATATGCTCCTTTGTCACTTTTATTATAGATTTGAGAAAATAACTGTTAAAATCGAACTGCATTCTTCAAAAGCGCAAATTAAATTATTACCTGCTTTCATAGCAAGTTGATGCAGGTAGTTTATCCCATCCCCTTCCGACTTTAATTCATGCAATTGAAAAAAACCCGTATTATATAAGCAAAGTAGCTAGTTCTAAAATGAAGTAGTAACTATACAGGAAAGTAATGCCTGTTGCCACTTCAACATGGCTGTTCCATACACAACTATGTTACTACCATTTTTTGTAACCCCAGGAGGACACCTCCTCTAGCTGTTTAACAATACAGCCTGTGTTCGATATATTGTGAGCAGGGGAGCGACCCCTACCACCTAGTGGTGACAAGACCCAATATACCAGTCTGGTTTCAGGGTATCTCCCTTCATCAGTACTGGATACCTGTCTGCTATACACGTATACATGTGTGTGTGTGTGTGTGTGTGTGCGCGCGTGCATGCATTCACACACACATATATGTATACATGTATGTATGTGTGTTTAGATAAACATTATGTGGCACCAGTGTATGTGTTTATATTGGCACTAATAAACACATACCCAAATAAACACATACCCAAAATTTTTGTTCTCCCTTTGATTGTTAAGAAGTTAGTCTGGGCATCCATCTTCCAGTTGATTTATGATACTCTGTACTACGGTACACAGTTTTAATAATAATGTTCCACCTTCTCGACCAAATAAGCATCTAAGTTATCATCATCCATGTCATCATTTACACCATCACCATTTTCACCCACAGAAAAATATTGATTGCCTTACACTATGAAGAAGACAGTAAAGGCACCCACACAGACAGACAACCAAAAGAATATCACACACATGCATATACTAGCCATACGTACAACCTCAAACACACACATAGATAGCCATACTCATACATACAAATTTATTCATGTATATATAGACAATCTCACACATATTTACATACAATATCTCACACACACACACACATGCAGCCACACAAATGCAACCACATGCTTAACTATATAGATTTAGACATATATATTCACATAGCCATATATAAATACACTTATTCACACACACACACACACACACACACACACACACACACACACACACACACACACACATGCACGTGCACAGATACACTGACACGTAACAACAAAAGCAAAAGTAAAAGCTAAGATCCAACACCTTCGTGACCAACATAGTGATTGACTCTAAGATCAATAATCAATAATATTAAATATTAGATGTCACAGAAGCCAACAACGAATTTATGAAAATAAGAGAAAGTCTTCTAACACAACTAATTATGAAGAATATTGGTTCTCATGACTGACTGAAAGACATAGATCAGGAAATTACATTTATGAAAATAAAAACTAGAACTGAGAAATTTGGAAGTAAACATAGCAAAGACAAAAACTTTTGGTTCGCAGGAAAGAAGAGTGGATCATTTATGGTAATTCTCCAGGCCATAACAAAAGTATTTAAGGTTGACTATCTGTAGAATTTTTATAACTACATCAATTGAAGAATTACAGGAAAAGGTTTAAGTATGTGAGCAGCATCTACAATTAAGAGATTTAACAGTAAATTGAGCAAAGATTTTTAAAAAATAAAGCTAAGAAAGAAAGAATATGGGACTCTATTGCCTTCAGAGAAGTTATCATGCTTGATATGCTGAAAAAACCCCCAAAGAATTCTATACTCTATAACTGAATTAAAGAGAAGTAGGGTCATAGACAGGCTAATAGATGCAACAGACAAAAAGTCTTTTAAATGCTTGGGAGGTTCTCTGGAAGTAGTTATTCACTGCTGTTATTTAGGTGATGACCTAATCACAAGAATTGGATGGGGTTGAAACTTTGGTTGTCAAAGTAAGGATAGGATGGGAGAAGGTTCAGGAGCTATTACCTCTGTTGGGACTAAATAAATCCTCATTCAGGGTGAAGGGTAGATTAAATAATGTTTTTGCATGAACTGTGAGGTTATATAGTTGTAAAGTAAAAGCATTTAAATGCAGAGGATGTGCAAAAGGAGGGAAAAAATGAGGCAGGCATGTTTTTTTGGATGTGTAGTATTAGTATTATTAGCATGCAGTAAAAGAAAAACCGAGCAGAAGAGAAAAATTAGATGCAATGTGCAGAAGAGAAGATTGAGTTAGTGCACATATTTTTCATGGTGGTGCTCCAGCATGATCACAGCTGCATGACTGAAATGAATAAAAGAATATGTGAGGCTGATGTCACAACAAGATCCTATTTTACTATGAGACAATGTAGAAGTCTTTATGTAATTGTTTCATCTATATTAATAAAAGCGAAATTCTGTCTGTCCGACTGAGACCCTTGTATCTCAGTCTACATTTGCTCTACATAGATATGTTATACCTTTTTGGAATAAGAATGATCCAAGGAAGAAAAACCTACCGTTCATTTGGTTCTTGAACATCCAGCATTGGGATCTGATTTAAAAGCATTTGAGTTGCTATTTCTAGCAGGTAAAGCTTGGCTGGTTCACACCATCGCGGTTAGGATTTATCAGATGACGTCAGAGATCAAGGGGGAGATAAATGACATTTGCTTCATTAATTTTACGTCGAGATTAGAACTTTGGAACAAATTGGCCAACAGTTGGAATTCAACTTGGGACTGGAACAATAAAATGATTGCATTACAGAATTAATTCTCATCTGTCCTTAACCTCTGATCAAACACCACTGAGGCATATAGTCATTATAGATGTATGGTAGTCATGCTGTTTAGCTCTCTTTAGTTTGGGGCTGCAGACCCAGTCAGCCCTCCACAGGAGCTAACTTAAAAGTGTACACGGATTGCAGCTTTTAAGTAAGTATTTCTATAAAGTATCCAAGATGCTTTATAGATTTTGTCTTTCATTCTATCTGGAACGATGGAGTGATAAAGTACCCATCAGATATTGGGGTTCTTTTAATATTCTTATAATACATCTTAGATGTAAAGAATTATAATAAAAGATTAAGACTAAGTCAGGTTGAAATGGATCACGTGTAGTTTGGGTTATAGGAGAATAGGTGATAGGAAAAGGAATAGGAACCGTAATTGTCGTGCTGTATCAGAGTTAAACATCATCCACTCTGACTGTGATCCCCACCAGAAACTATTAAATAAGGGGTTCGTGTCAGCAATCAACCTGCCGGAAATAGCAGCCATGTCTCCTTCAAATCATCCCCAACTATTTTAAAAAACAAATATACATTGGATAATGTAGATATACTCAACAATGAGATAGTAATTGATGGAATACCTTTGACAAACTACTTCAAGGGTGGTCATCCCTTTTGCATTCCATGCACCAATTATTTCAGTCCTGAGTTCATACAAGTCATGTAATGCCATTTAATTCTTGTGTAAAATATGTGAATATATCATATATGACATGTGTATAATATGTGTTAACACAGGATATTACACTTTTACTCTTTTATTTGTTTCAGTCCTTTGACTGTGGCCATGCTGGAGGACTGCCTTTAGTCGAACAAACTGACCCCCGGACTCATTCTTTGTAAGCGTAGTACTTATTCTATCAGTCTCTTTTGCCGAACTGCTGAGTTACGGAGACATATACACACCAGCATTGGTTGTCAAGTGATGGTGGGGGGACAAACACACACACACACACACCCATATATATATACAACGGGATTCTTTCAGTTTCCATCTACCAAATCCACTCACAAGGCTTTAATCAGCCCAGGGCTATAGTAGAAGACACTTGCCGAAGGTGCCACACAGTAGGACTGAACCCGGAACCATGTGGTTGGTAAGCAAGTTACTTACCACACAGCCACTCCTGCACCTATATTTAGCATCTTTTTACACAATTTAATATTAAAAAACACATTGTTTACTTTAATGAGATATTTTATCAGTTTCAAAGATGAAAATATTTATTCATATAACTGCACACAGGTCTACAATTGTCAGATGTAGCTTTGAATAAATTATCTTCGTTATGAAGATTGTTTGCAAGGTAATGATAAGCAGATTTTAATCATTCTAACAACATTTGCAACTGAGGGTAACTCTTCAAATTTCATTTTCAATAATGACTTTGTCTTCAAGTCAATAAGTTCCATCTGTATATTACTAAGCACTTCAGAGATTTTCACTTAACTAATTGAAAATAGCTTAATATATGGTTGAGTGCAGTTTTCTTTAAGAAAATCGTGAAAATGGCTTTCAAATGACTTGCAATAATCTGATTTTTCTTTTCTCTTTTCTTTTTTTTTTAACATATTTTGTCAAATTGACATTATCTTCAGCACATTCTCTGTGTTCTTCTTTCACATACAGAAACTTTGTTCAAATCATCATTTTATAACTGAGAGACGAACAGTTTTAATTTCATCTTGAATTCATTGATAACATTTACTAAGCTAAATAACAATTTGTTCTTTCTCTGCAGCTCCAAATTTAGATCATTAGAATGGATAGTTACATCAACAACAAATACTAAATATATCAGCCAATTGTTTTTCACAACATTCTCTTCTAGAAAATCGCTTGGAGTATTTTCCAATTTCCCAAATTTACTCAGAACCTGTCATTTAAGGAGCCAGCACAACTCATGATGGAGAAGATCACTACATTCCAAACCAATTATTTCAAAACATTCTCTAAACATCCTGTTTATCTCAAGCCATTAACATAAGTTTGTAGTATAGGCTAGAATTGAAAACTTACTGCTTTAGTAAGTAGGATCAGGTTACATTTAGATCAGGTAGGCTAGAATTGAACTCTTACAGTTTTAATAACTAGGATCAGACCACACATAGATCAGATGATGTTCCCTAAATACTAACCAATCAGCTTGCTAGAAAAAATCACCCCTACCCCTGCTGGCGACAAAGAGACTCTCACTCAGAGTAAAAGGCAGACTGTATGACGCATGCGTACGAACAGCCATGCTACATGGCAGTGAAACATGGGCTGTAACTGCTGAGGACATACGTAAGCTCGCAAGGAATGAAGCCAGTATGCTCCGTTGGATGTGTAATGTCAATGTGAATACCCGTTAGAGTGTAAGTATCTTGAGAGAGAAGCTGAACATTAGAAGCATCAATTGTGGTGTGCAAGAGAGACGATTGCTCTGGTATGGACATGTGGTGAGAATGGATGAGGATAGCTGCGTGAAAAAGTGCCACACCCTAACAGTTGAGGGAACCCATGGAAGAGGTAGGCCCAGGAAGACCTGGGCTGAGGTGGTGAGGCAAGACCTTCGTACATTGGGCCTCACCGAGGCGATGACTACTGACCGAGACCTTTGGAAATGTGCTGTGCGTGAGAAGACCCGGCAAGCCAAGTAAGATCGTTGCCAGTACCGCCTGACTGGCTCCCGTAGGATTTTCGAGTGAGATCGTTGCCAGTGCCCCTGGACTGGCTTGTGCGGGTGGCACATAAAAGACATCACTTCGAGCGTGGCCGTTTTCGTGCGGGTGACACGTAAAAGCACCCACTACACTCTCTGAGTGGTTGGCGTTAGGAAGGGCATCCAGCTGTAGAAACTCTGCCAAATTAGATTGGAGCCTGGTGTTGCCATCCGGTTTCACCAGTCCTCAGTCAAATCGTCCAACCCATGCTAGCATGGAAAGCGGACGTTAAACGATGATGATGATGCTGATGATACAAAGAATATTCTATGAGGTTCCTGCATTATGGGGGTTATAAAAGATAAAGCACACAAGAACCAGTGCAGGGGTTCAAGGTATTTCCCAAGCAGATTGACAAACACAGGATTCTTGGTCCTTATGCGACCTGTGTTTAAGGAATTATTTTATCATCGCTGCACTTCTCTAGGCATGGACCATGAATACAATATCTTCATCTCTCACCACACAAGTAAATATTCAGCCAATTTTTAGTCATAAACAAATAAGAGGTGCACTTTAGATACACAGTGTACATATGTACATACATATATACATCATCCATGCATACATTCAATCCGCTGCTGGACAAAGGCTTCAGCATGTTCTCTCCACCAACCACAGTCTGTTTTCATCATCCATGTTGGGGTGCTGAAGAGTTTAACAAAGTCTTCATTCCAATTTCTGCATAGTCTTCTTTTCCTTCTTTTTTCTGGACACGGTGTCCACTCAGTCAATTTGTTATTCCTTCTATTGTCTTCTTCTAAATGCACGCCTGCTAAAAACCATTTCAGAATTTATATTTTCCAGATGATATCTGTTAATCTTGTTGCCACTCATATCCTGTTATTTCTCAATTTATCCATTTTGTTAATCTTCAGCATTTTCTTGTCCATGGCTCTTTGTATTGATCATAATTTATTTTCAATGCTCATGTTAGTAGTCCATGTTTCTGATACATATGTAATGATAGACAGCACACACTGATTAGAGACCTTTCTATATAGACACATGGACAAGTTACTGCTAACAAGTGTACTGATTATCATTTCTACATTTTGAAGCACATCATTACTTTATTAAAATATGTCAGGTCTTGTTTTTCCATGAACTGATCCAATCCCAACAAGTTGTTCAAAGATTCTAAACTTGTCATCAATTCTTCTAAAAATACTCTATCTTCTATGTTAACCTAATATTATCTGCTGCATTTTAAGGAGATATTTTCTTCTATTATATGGGAAGCTATTTCCATAAACAGTATAAAACAATTTTCCTGAAGAGCCAACCATAAAGAAGACTTTCTTTTCCTACTGTTCTCTTTGTTATTCTTTTTACCCTGAGATGGATGAAGTAAAAGCAAAGTTTAATTTTTCCAACAAAAACTACAGACCTACAAATAATCACCAAGGGTCGATAAAGTACATCTGCTGACGGTAGGAACCTCAACTGCTAATTAATTGACCAATCAGTATTGACTGTCACCTCACAATCAAACATGTACTGAACACTTATAGACAAGTGTGCAGTGCACCATTTCTATTCACCCACTGCTTCTTTGGTTGATCATGTCTGCTAAATCAGAACCAATCTTGGGACTAAACAACACTGACAAAAACAACAGGTAAAATAGCAGCCAGATCTCCATCAAATCACACCTACTCTCTTTTAAAAGGAAGGACAAATTCTGTTGTCTGAGATACATTCTGTCAGACTGGTAGACCAGTTTTGTTCCATGGCCTCTTTCTCAATACCTTTCTAATCAGGTTTATGAGAGTTCAGGCTGGAGAGGAGTTGCAGGCTCCTAGTAGCCTACATGTCTGCAGTATTCTGCAGACCATACATTGTTAGCTCTATTAAGTTATGGTACGAGAGAATTGTCAGTGTCACCTTAACATTATGGACGAAGACCACATTATTTGCAAAGCAGAAGTCCAGGACATTTTTACTCTTTGTTGGTTCTGTGAATCCTGCCAATAAAGCAAAAGCAGATGCTCTGATCAGAGAAGACAAGCACGTAACTCTTGATGAGTTGGCAAAAAACCATGAAGTGAGCCATGGAAGTACTTACAACATTGTCAAATCACTTGGCTTTTCAAAGGTGTGTGCCTGTTGGGTACCGGGAAAGCTGACTAATGAATGTAAGACTGACAGGGTCAGTACCTGCACTCACCAGATTCAGTGCCTTCAGACAATCATATCTTCGACCCCATAAAAGAGGGTTTGAGAGGCAAACATTATCCCAGTGATGAGGAAGTGAAAACTGTAGTGAAAAAGTGACTCAAAGAACAGTCAACAGAATTTTATGGGGCAGGGATACATACTCTCATTTGAAGGTGGAACATCGCTATTGAGAGAAACAGTGACTATGTTGAGAAGTAGGGATGTGATCCACAGAGGACTAGCTTCATTTTGATGTATGATACATGTTCCTGTGTTGGTAATTATACCTGTCCTAAACAAAATGGCATTACTTTTTAACTCACCCTCGTATATATATAATATTAATTAACAGGAGATGGATTTGCTATTAAAGCCAATAAAGGTTTAATACAGAATCCATCTCCTGTTAATTAATATAATTCCCCTAACTGAAGTAGATCCAATGGAAGTGTACCACTACTGCAGATGACAACAGGTAGCCTAAACTGTTTCAGTGCTCTACTCAACATTTAAATACGATAATCTAATTATATACTTATTTGTCCAAATTATTTTTTTATTATACACACACACGTCATTATATATATATATATATATATATATATATATATATATATATATATATATATATATATGTATATATATGTGTGTGTGTATATATATATATATGTATATATATGTGTGTGTGTGTGTATATATATATATATATATATATATATATGTATATGTATGTATGTATGTATGTATGTATGTATGTGTGTGTGTGTGTGTGTGTGTGTGTGTGTGTGTGTGTATGACATTTGGTCTTACTGAGGAGATGCAAAGGGGCTGAAACTTCTGGCAATGTGCTGTGCTTGAGAAGACACACCACATTAAGTAAAATCATGGCCATACATACATACAGGTATGTCCTTTACAATTATGCTCCCACTCCGTCTCTCAGCTGAGACATCCTTCTCTCACAAGTTTGTGGGTGTTCGTGGCACTAAAAAAGGACCTGTGCTGTTGCCATGTATAAAGCATCCATGTCGGTGCCACATAAAAGGTACCCAGTACTCTCTGTAAAGTGGTTGACATTAGAAAGGGCATCCTTCCATAGAAACAATACTAAAGCAGGCAATGGAGCCTGGTGCAGCTCCCTCGCAGGCCAGCCCTTGTCAAACCATCCAAGCCAGGCCAGCATGGGAAACAGATGTTAAATGATGATGATGCTGATGATGATATATATATGAGTGAGTGAGTGGACAAACGAAAGAAAGAGGCATACACCCACACACACACACACACACACACACACACATACACACACACACACACACACACACACACACACACACACACATATATATACTCATGCTTTATCAGTATTGACTATTCCTTTGACTGAACACAAAGATGCCAAAATAAAAACTGAAGCATCCCCACACACGCTCACACGCATCATAGACATGCACACGCAAAGAGACTCTTAGTATGATAAGGGGAAGTGGTGGTGGTGGTAGTGTTAAATTCCTCTGTTGTTCAGAACTCCATGAAAAGCAGCAACACAACCAGACAACTCATCTCGTCCATTTTCCTGTAATCTTCAATATTTACTCCTTTCATGATTTATTTTAGAATAAAAACTTTGTATTATGGTGATTTGATTGTCATATTTCTTGGATAATTAGCAATTTAAAATATTTGGTTGTTCGAAGTAACCTTAAAACAACGAAAATGTTTCTAAAATAAATTCTTATTTATAAAGCGTGACAGAACTATTGAGCAGCCGAAAGTCTTTTTCAGAATTGAATATCGAGACTTAATTCTGGTTCTTGAGTTATGTAATATTATTTACAGCGACCATTTGTGTGAAATAATTTATAAGAAATTTTTGCTAACCATTCTTTTTTTTTTTAAGAATTTTAGGCTGTCACTTGCAATGTTGTTAGCATTGAGCATTCAGTAAAAGACTAAGACTTCATATTTCTAACTAAATTCTAAACAAATTTACATATGTCTTTTATCTTTTATTTGTTTCAGACATTAGGCTGTGGCCATGCTGGGGCACCACCTAGAAGAATTTTAGTCAAATGAATTGACCCAAGTTCATGTTTCTTTTTCAGTCTCACTGAGTTACAGGGACATAAACATACCAACACCAGTTGTCAAGCAGTGATGGGGGACAAACACACACACACACACACACATATGATGGGCTTTTTTCAGTTTCCTTCTACCAAATCCACTCACAAGGCTTTGGTCATCTTGAGGTTATAGTAAAAGACACTTGCCCAAGGTGCCATATAATGGGACTGAGCCATGTGGTTGAGAAGCAAGCTTCTTACCACACAGCCAACCCTGTTCCTAACAATATATATATATATATATATATATATATATATACTTTATTAAAAAGCAGCAAAAATATCACAAAAACTGTTACTCAGAGTTTCATGTTCCCATTTGTCGAACAGATGTGCTTTTAATGTTCCACTGGTATGAGTGCCAATCAGGTGGTACTCTCATCGGCCACGTCAGCAATTTTGATTTTGATTTCACTTGCCTCAATGTCTTCACAAGTATGGTTTCTTGTCCAATGAATGAGGGGTATTCATAAATGGGCTGGTTACACCCACTTGCATAGGCCATGATCTATGGTCTCACTTGGCTTGTTGGGTCTTCTCAAGCACAGCATATCTCCAAAGGTCCCAGTCACCCGTCATTGCCTTGGTAAGGCCCAATGTTCGAAGGTCGTGCTTCACCACCTCATCCCAGGTCATCCTGGGTCTACCTCTTCCACAGGTTCCGTCAACTGCTAGGGTGTGACACTTTTTCACACAGCTGTCCTCATTCATTCACAACACATGACCGTACCAGCACAGTCATCTCTCTTGCACATCACATCTGATGCTTCTTAAATCCAAATTTTCTCTCAGGGCACATATATAGATGTATATATGTGTGTGTGTGTGTGTGTGTGTGTGTGTGTGTGTGCGTGTTAATGTAAGTGAAAAAATTGTTGGATTTTTAAAGTGTGATCTGAAATAAAAATATGATTTTCTTCATACATATTATTGATTGTTGTTAAGACTCTGAATTTCTTAAATCTCTGCATAAGGATTGTTGGATTTACCTGTCATACATAAGGATTTACCTGGGATTTGTATTCTACAAACATTTACTGGAATCTACTTGTTGGAAATTTAACCTTATTCTTTTATACTGAGTGCTTACTTCATATCTGCCAGGATTTTTTAATCCCATTTTCCTTCTCTCTCTTTCTCTCTCTCTCTCTCTCTCTGTATATATATATATATATATATATATATATATATATATATATATATATATATATATGGACGTTTTTTCTGTCTCTTCTATTTTTTCAAAGAAAATATTTCTCCCAACATTCACTATTTTCCTCTTGTTCTAGTCTAACAACCCTCCATGTCTGTTTTCATTCAGTTTCCTTGTATGTCTCCACTGTCCTGTTTTTGTTTCCAACTTTGACCTTCCATAAATCCTAAATTTTATTTTAGAATTTGTGGGAGGAACTGTCTTTGAAGACTCATATTGTCATTGAATGCTCAAAATGAGGAGTAGATAGACGGCTGACAACTGATGAAGGGTCCTTTCTCTGTGTTTACTTGTTCTGTTTTCCATTTTTTCCTCTCGTTGTTCATGTATTTAACTTGTTTGTTTACGTATTTCATGTTGTTTGCACAGTTGATGACATCGTGTACCCATATATATATATATATATGCATACATATATATGTACATACATATATTATTAGTATTATTATTATTATTATATATATATATATATATATATATACAAGATATCCCAGAATTAACTATCTGTGAATGAACTGTAAATAGTTAATTCATAGATGATTAACTCTGGACACCATGTGTGTATACATATATGTAATAAACGTAGACTCTTTTCCATAACTATGTAAATTGGCTCATAGTTAAAGTACAGACCTCTCTCTCTCTCTCTCTCTGTAGAAATGTCTAATGCCACCATGGTTTACACCACCACCAAGAAAAATTTATAGACATCAATAGGTTGAACTTGGATGCACAATTAGTTTTTCAAGTGAATAATGATTGAATTTAAGTGTAAAATAAATTGGGTAAGAAGAAAATTTAAGCAGTAAAATAAATCAAACTGGAGCTTGCAGAATTGTTAGCATGCAGGGCAAAATGCCTAGCAGCATTTCAGTCATCTTTATGTTGTGAGTTCAAATTCCACCAAGGTTGACTTTACCTTTCATCATTTTGGGGTTGATAAAATAAGTACCAGTTGAACATTGAGGGAGATGTAATCAACCTAACCTCTCCCCTGAACTTGCTGGCCTTGTGTCAAAATTTGAAACCAGCCCCTTCCCCCCTCATCACCTCATCTCAAAGATTCCTTGTTTTGTAAGTTACTTGGTTACCCTGTCAGTGGAGGTTCCACTTAAAAAGCATCCAGTCCACACTGTAAAGTGGTTGGCATTTGGAAGGGCATCCAGCTGTAAAAGCCTTCCCAAA
Source organism: Octopus bimaculoides (assembly GCF_046866305.1). Classification (NCBI taxonomy): domain Eukaryota; kingdom Metazoa; phylum Mollusca; class Cephalopoda; order Octopoda; family Octopodidae; genus Octopus; species Octopus bimaculoides. Next base: position 13,143,068 of record NC_142954.1, on the reverse strand, counting down.
ACTGACCTCACTTGTGCTTGTGTTACATAAAAAGCACTCATTAATCCACTCTGCTGAGTGGTTGATGTTAGGAAGGGCACCCAGCTGTAACGACCCTACCAAAATAGACACAGATTTTGGTGCAGTCTTCTCCTTAACTGGCTCTTGTCAGACTGTCCCACCCATGCCAGTATGGAAGGCAGATGTTAAACAATGATGATTGTCTAAATTTTTGCTTCAATGGCCGAGTGGTTAGGGCAGCAGACTCATGGCCGGAGGATCACAGTTTTGATTCCCAGACTGGGTGTTGTGTGTGTTTATTGATCGAAAACACCTAAAGCTCCATGAGGCTCAGGCAGGGGGTGGAGGGGTGGGGGTGGCGACCCCTGTTGAACTCTTTCGCCCCAACTATCTCTCACTCTTTCTTCCTGTTTCTTGAGTAACGCTGCAATGGATTGGCGTCCTGTCCAGCTGAGGGGAACACATACGCCATAGAAACCGGGAAACTGGGCCCATGAGCCTGGCTAGGCTTTAAAAGGGCGCATAAATAATAAAAAATCAGCTCCATGCAACTTAAAGTTTTGTAGTCTCATCAAACAAGCCTAACATGTCAGGCTCATAGAAACTGAATAAGTCAGCAAGCTGGCAGAAACGTTACCCCGCCGGACGAAATGCTTAGCAGTATTTCATCTGCTGTTACGTTCTGAGTTCAAATTCCACCGAGGTCGACTTTGCCTTTCATTCTTTCGGGGTCGATAAATTAAGTACCAGTTATGCACTGGAGTCGATGTAATCGACTTAATTCCTTTGTCTGTCCTTGTTTGTTCCCTCTATGTTTAGCCCCTTGTGGGCAATAAAGAAATAAGAAATAAGAAACTGGATGAGGTGTGTCCAAAATATTCTGTGTTGATTAATGCAGATGGTGGTCTCATGTTGGTAGTGACATGATGCTTATGTATGAACAAGAATGGAATATGGCAGTGAAATGAGGGTTGTGAATACAGAGGACATTAAATGCTTAAAAGAAATTAAGCTAGCATGCTTTGCTGGATGTGCAGCAGCAGTGTGTATGCACAACAAAGTGCAAGTGTATTGAGAGAAAAATTGTGCATAAGAAATATCAGATGCGGTTTGTAAGAAACGAAACTGCACTGGTGTGGTCATGTGATGTGTATGGATGAAGACTGTTGCTGCATGAGTTCAGCTTCACTACCAGCAAATGAGTGAGCATTACTGATGAATATTAATTTCTGCACAAAATTAGCATGCTAATCTAATGCAACATGCTTGCTGTGGGAAAGTTGTCTCTCCTGTCAGTTCAAATAGAACATATATATACATACAAATATATATACATATGTATGTATGTGTGTATATATATATATATATATATATATATATACACACACACACAGACATATATGTATACATATATATCGTCTGTGGATCATATATATATATATACATGTATATACATATATGCACACACATAGTTAGGTATCTTATGTACATGTTTGCATATTACATTGTTTGATCAAACCAAAATATAATGCTTCTAATGAAAGATGATCCGAAAATATCATCATTAGAATTTACCAGACCAAGTTTAGACTTTCCTTATTCTAAATAGAAGAAAAAAACATAAGTTATTTTGGAAATATTAATCCCGGAGGATACATGGATACACAAACATACACACACACACACACACAAACACACTATACATATTTACATAAACACATATTTATACCAACATATATCAGTATGTCTGTATGTATATATGTGTGTGCATGTATGTGTGTGCGTGTGGACATACGCACTTAAGTATAAATATATACAGATAGGTGAATAAGCATATTGAAAAATGTTTATGCTTATACATGTCTAAGTAGGTGTGTATATATATATATATATATATATATATATATATATATATATATATATATATATATATATATAGGGAGAGAGAGGATAAATTGATAAATAGACAGATAGATAGATAGACATGCAGCATATACATATTGACATAGATACACATGGCATACTGATATAGTTACATAGATACATAAATATATATTCTTATCTATCTATTTATCTATGTTTGTATCTATCTACCTATATACCTATATACATATATATATATATATATATATATATATATATATATACCTATATACCTACATATATGTATATATGTATATATATATACATATTTATATATATATATATATATATATATATATATATATATATATATATATATATATATATATATATATATATATATACCTATATACCTACATATATGTATATATATATATATATATATATATATATATATATATACATATATATATATATATATATATATATATATATACATATATATATATATATATATATATATATATATATATATATATATATATATATATATATATATATATGCGAGTAAAAATAAATACAAAAAAGGTGGTTTTTTTGTATGATTGTGTATAGAGGAATATATTATTTTGTTTAAAAGAGTTCCAACACTGTCTGTATATATATATGTATATATATATATATTTATATAATGTGTATATATATATATATATGTGTGTGTGTGTGTGTGTATACAGATAGCAGTGTGTATAAATTATCAATATGCGTGTATGTATAAATCTATGAATGCAAAGTATTTAATGAAGTAGAGTTATCCTTGTCATTAAGCACGCGTTATTGCATTCCTGTGCAACACCAGAACAAGAAAAACAGCAAAAACAACAACAACAACAACGCAACTGTATTTTGTACCAAGTACAAATACAGCTTGTTGCAATTCATGCATCACGTCACACGTTTCCATAGTAACTGTTCTTGCAACTTCGCAGTTTCCAACAGTCCTTCTTCTTCTTCTTCTTCTTTTCTCTTCTTCCTTTTCTCCTTTCTTTCTTTCTTTTTCTTTTCCATTTTCTGTATGTTTTTTTTTATTAAGGTCTAAATAATTTCATTTATTTTTCGTTTTTTTTTTTTTTACTTTTAGTTTATTCAATTCCATTTTTTTCAATTTGTTATTGGAAAAAGAAAAAGTAGAAAAAATGATAAATAAAAAAGAAATAATTTTTGTGATTATTCCTGGGGATTTTCTCCCCATCCATATTTACCTTCTTCCTCTCTCACTCTTTCTCTCTCTCTCTCTCTCTCTCTCTCTCTCTCTCGCTCCTCCTCTCTCTCTTCCTTTCTCTTTCTTCCTCTCTCTTTGTCTTCCTCTCTCTTTATATATGTGTGTCTGTGAGTTATATATATATATATATATATATATATATATATATATACACATATGCACAAACACATATATATATTCATACATACATCCATACATACATTGGATATGTGCATATATATATATATATATATATATATATATATATATATATATACATATATATATATATATACACACACATGTAAATATATATATACATATACATACTCACATATACATACATGTATATATGGAGATATACATAACTATATAAATGCTTGTGTGTGAATGCATACATATATATTTTTGTGTGTGTGTGTGTATATGTATGTATGTATGTATATGCACATATATGAATACATATATTATTATCATTATTATTATTATTATTATTATTATTATTATTATCGCTTTTATTCGTTCAATCCTTCCTTTTTGTTCTATAAATTGACATCATCAATATCACCATCATTATCATCATCACTGATGAGCATCAACATCATCATCATCATCATCATCATCATCATCATCATCATCGCTCACTATTATAATCACCAACATCGACACCATCACCATGGTCATCATCAACATCATCTCTAGCAGCAGCATTGTCGTCATCCTCATCATAATCATCATAACCATCTTCGCAGTCATTAATTTTCATCGTCCTAATTATCTACCTAATCCATCTACAGAAATCTTTTCTTCTGTATCTTTATGATGATGATGTTGATGATGATTATTATTATTATTATTATTATTATTATTATTATTATTATTATTATTATTATTATTGTTATCCACTGTGCCATTAGATTTCTCCACCTTCTTTGCAAATCTAAAGATCTAAATTAGCTTTTCAAACATAATTTATATTTTTCTTATCAAATTCAGAATATATTGATAAAAATATAAATCAATAACAGACACAGAATTTTAATTTATATGCATATGTATGTATGAATATGTACATTTATATATATATATATATATATATATATATGTATGTATGTATGTATACATATATATATAAGAGCGTATATGTGTATATATATGTGTGTGTGTATATGATTGTATACATATTTATATGTATATATGCAAATACACACATATATATATGTTGCTTATTTATACATATACACAAGATCATTGCCAATGCTATGTAAAAGGCACACACCTGTGAATCGTAGTCATGGTCATTGACGGTGCCAAGTAAATGACACTCACCTGTGAATCATAGTTGTGGTCATTGCCAGTGTTATATAAATGGCACCCATGCCGGTGGCATGTAAAAGCACCTGTTACACTCCTGGGGTGGTTGGCATTAGGAAAGGCATCATCTAGCTGTAGAAACCACGTCAAATCAGACTGGAACCTGGTGCAGCTCTCTGGCTCATCAGCTCCAGTCAAACCGTCTAACCCATGCCAGCATGGAAAGCAGACATTAAACAATGATGATGACATATATATATATATATATATACATATATAGTCAATCCAAACATGAACAAGCAAGATAAGACAACAACGCGAGGACGTGGAATAAGTACAGTGTTATTGGTCGCTCAAGAAAGGAATATATATATATATATATATATATATATATATATATATATATATATTAAAGTCTGTCATACCGGCCATGACGAAGGGAAATAGCCCTGAAACTCGAGTCGCCTTTATATATATATATTTATATTTATATATTTATATATTTGATCCTTTATATTGAACACTCAATATTTCATCTACATTCAATACTTTCTTTCATGGTGCCATCCATTTTTATTTTATTTTATTTTATATTGTATATTGTATATCATATTATATATTGTATATTCCATATTCTATACCCCACATTAGTTCTGCAGGAATATAAATAAAACATAAAAAACAGACAGTGTTGGAACTCTTTTAAGCAAAATAATATATTCCTCTATACACAATCATACAAAAAAATCCACCTTTTTTGTATTTATTTTTACTCGCATATATATATATACATATATATATATATATATTAGCTTAAAAGTCACCCTATCAAGTAGCTTTTAAGCTATCTCTTGTGGAGGGCTCTTCATTGGGTCTTGAGCCCAATAACGACAATTCATGCATTGAGTACATATTAAATATTATTAGACTTGACCAATATTTTTCAAGCAATGAACAATTTTCATCAAAACAATGATATAATAGGCCGAATTGGAACTTATTGCAAAGCTGCATGATAAACAACATTTTTTTGTCTTCCCATTCGGGGGTTAGTACAAATTTTTTTCTGTCTAATTTCTTTCTTTCTTTCTCTCTCTCTCTCTCTTTCTGTTGATTGTTTTCAACCATCACCAACACCATCACCACCACCATCACCACCACAACTGCCACACACACACCATTCAGACTTCTGACACCACCACCATCAATACTTTTGACTTTACCTCTTTCCCCTCCACCACTATCACCACTGTCTTTCACATCGCTTACTATCACTATTGTCTCTGACCGCTTCAGCTACCACCACCACCACCACCACCACCACCATCATCACTGTCGCCTCTGTTTCTTTCACAACTACAGTTCATACTATTACTATCACCCCATTACCATCACAACAGTCAATCTACTATCATCTCTATGCCTACTATTACTCTCACCCCAACATGAGCAATAGTAGGAATGCCAGTGAATAGTGAGAGAGGGATTTGAACTGTGACACAATGACACACAGAAATTAGTTTTCGCATTTATTATATTAGATATATATATATATATATATATATATATATATATATATATATATAACAATTGCAGTGTGGAAGGTGTTTATAAGCCATTTAAGAAACACACAAAAACCGTTAGATTCACTTTAAATGTTGAAGTGAATCTAACGGTTTTTGTGAGTTTCTTAAATGGCTTATAAACACCTTCTACGCTGCAATTGTTTTTGTCCCAGCACACGATCTCAAATCAGGTCACTTGCTATGCAAGTACATTTCCGTAATATATATATATATATATATATATATATATATATATATATATATATCTTTTCTCTTTTATTTTTTCTCTTTTATTGTGTCTGAGATTAGACTGCAGCCAGACTGGGGTTCCACTTTGAAGGATGTTTAGCCAAATGAATTCACCCCCAACCCCAGTATTAATTGTTTTTAAGCCTGGTACCTATTCTATCGGTCTCTGTTGTTGAACCACTAAATTATGGTTAAATTATGGTTAGAAAGCAAGCTTCTTACCACATAGATACACCTGTGCCCTCCTTGCTTACCAACCACATGGTTCCAGGTTCAGTTCCACTGCATGGCATCTTGGTCACGTGTCTTCTACTGTACCCTCAGGCTGACCAAAGCCTTATGAGTGGATTTGATAGACAGAAACTGAAAGAAGCCTGTTGTATCATCATCATCATCAACAACATCATTTAACGTCTGTTTTCCATGCTAGCATGGGTTGGACGTTTCAACCAGGGTCTGGGAAGCCAAGAGGCTGCACCAGGCTCCAGTCTGATCTGGCAGTGTTTCTACAGCTGGACGCCCTTCCTAACACCAACCACTCCATGAGTGTAGTAGGTGCTTTTTATGTGCCACCAGCACAGGGGCCAGAGGAGGCTGGCAACGGCCACAATCGGTTGGTGCTTTTTATGTGCCACCAGCACAGAAGCCAGTCAAGGCGGTGCTGGCATCGGCTACATTCAGAATATAATATTTCAAGCTAAGAGAAATACTACCATTAAGACCAATCTCCTGAATGGATTCTCTCATTAATTAATATCACTAAATCAGCTTTAATTTAACAGCATCACATCTCATCACAACTCATTGCTCTATTAAACCAAGGAAAATCTGTTTTTATTGGTTTTTCAATTATTGTTACCGTTATCTTCTAGTCAATCACAACTTCTGAGGAAAGTCACATCATCACCACCACCACCACCAGCACCACCACCATCATCATCATCATCATCATCATCATCATCATCATCACCATCATCATCATCATCATCATCATCATCACCATCATCAACATCATCATCATCATCATCATAGTCATCATTGTCATCATCATCCCCACCACCTTTATCGTCTGTTTTTCATGCTGGCATCATTTGGGCAGTCTGACCAGAGTTGGTTAAGCAGGAGAGCTGCACCAGGTTCGAATCTGTTTCGGGCTTAGTTTCTACAGCTGGATGCCCTTCCTGATGCCAACCACTTTACAGAGTGTTCTGAGTGCCTTTTATGTGGTATTAGAACAGATGCTGCTACATGGAGTGGAGCCAACATGGGTGCTTTCACATGGCACCAGTACAGGGTTCTTGCAGGCCAATTCTCTTTAGCAGGGTGAGTGGCATTAACACTTCTGCTGTGTAGAACAGGTCTTCTTGAGTACAGCAAAGCACCAGATATCTTCGCCTTTATCATTTCCTTTGTAAGGTTCAGTGTCCTAAGGTCAACTTTCAATACTTTGACCCATCTGTTCCTGGGTCTCCCTCTTCATCGTCCTTCAACACTTTGACCCATGTCTTCCTGGGTCCCCCTCTTGGTTGTCCTTCAGCGCTTTGACCCATCTCTTCCTGGGTCTCCCTCTTGGTTGTCCTTCAGCACTTTGACCCATCTCTTCCTGGGTCTCCTTCTCATTTCTTTTATTCTTTCAGGTGGCCATGAGGCATCAATAGAATAATGAATGTACAGAGCTGGAAACATTCCACCAGTCATGTTATTTTTTCATTCAAACAACTCCCACAGTCCACCACCCTGAAAGGTACAGTTGTCTTTGACTGGATCTTAACTCGGAACATAAAGAATCACAACAAATACTGCAAAACATTCTTTCTGATGATCTACAGACTCTGTTAATTTGTCCCTTTGAGCAGATCTGTATAAAAAATAAATATTCCAACTATAAACACTGTTATTATTTAGCTCCTGGTCAGCCCTCAATGAGCAGACCTTTATCCAAAGGAAATCCAGCCATGACTCCTTCATCTTTAATTCAGCCATAATGTAACTAGGATCACATTATCCAATATATCCTTCCATTTCTTTAAAGATGGTAGGGTTTAGAGTGTTGAAGGAGATTTGGGTGCTATTTCTACCAGGTCAAATAATGAGGTTTCTTCAATGGTACATTGGAAGCAAGGATGAGATAGAAGAGAATTTGGCAATTAGAAATAGAGCAGTGTTTTATGTTTACATGGACTCAGTCACCTTTCTCCTTCTCTCACTCACCTCCCTCTCTCAGTCTCCTCTTTCTCTCTCTCCTCCCTCTCTTTCTCCACACATACACATATGCATATGTACATACAGGCAGACATATGAACACATGCGCATTTTATTATGAACACATACATGTATCAGCATTCATATATATATATATATATATATATATATATATATATATACATACATATACACACAACCACACACACACGTACACACACACACACACACACACCACACACACAATTACATATAGATAGATACACTTATATATTAAATGCAAGCACATACAAATACACAAACGTACACATACACATTCACAGAGACAGCAGCATACATACACAAAGCAACATACATATTCACACACTTATAAACAAGCACATCTTTTATGCAGGCATACACACATAATGAAATAATCCATTATAACCACACACTTACACATACATAGGTATACACATACATAGGTATACACATACATAGGTATACACATACATAGGTATACACATACACAGAGTGATATAACTATATACACATAGATATAAACACATACAATACACAGATCCAGAGATGTATAAACATGTAATATATACAAAAAACATTTACATGTATATACATACATATATGTGTGTGTGTGTGTGTGTGTGTGTGTGTGTGAGTGTGTGTGTGAGTGTGTGTCTGTGCGTTTGTATATATATATATATATATGTGTGTGTGTGTGTGTGTGTGCATGTGTGTGTGTGTGTGTGTGTGTAAAACAATATACGCATACAGAGACATACACACTAATAATAATTGTGATATCAATATTCACACACATCCATTATACACACACACACACGCACACACACACACACGTTTACACACACACACACGCACACACAGCATATACAATCTACAGCTTGATTGAAAGTTGATTAGATTCAATACTAAAGTGTTTGTTAAACGAAGTGTTCATTAAACGAGGTGTATTTTAATTAACATATCACGTGTTAAGTAACACCAACACAGCAGTGTGTATGTGTGCACTCACTGGTGTGTTGTAACGTTGTTGCTGTGTGTGTGTACACGTGCGTGTGTGTGTCAGTATATGTGTGTGTGTCTGTATGTGTGCATGTGTGTGTCAGTGTATGTGTGTGTGTGTGTGCCACTATGTGTGGCAGTGTGAGTATCACTGTATATATATATGTCAGGATGTGTGTATGTGTCTGTGCATTTGCGTGTGAGTGTGTGTGTGTGTGTGTCAGTGTGTGTGTGTGTGTCAGTGTGTGTGTGTGTGTGTGTGTGTGCCACTATGGGTGGCAGTGTATGTGTGTATCACTGTATATGTATGTCAGTATTTGTATGCACTAGTGTGTGTGTATGTGTGTGTGGGTATGCATGTGCGTGTCTGTGTGTGTGTGTGTGTGTGTGTGTGTGTGACAGTGTATGTGTATATCAGTATATATGTGTGTGTCAGTATGTGTATGTGTGAGTGTGTGTATGTGTGTGCGTGTGTGTGCCACTGTGTGTCAGTGTATGTGTGTGTCAGTATGTGTATGTGCTAGGGTGTGTGTGTGTATGTGTGTAGTTGTTAGTGTGTCTGCATTGATGTATGTGTCAACATGGGAGGGGATGAGGGAGAAGGAGGAAGAGGGAGGAGAGGTGCGGCACAGAGGATAAGCGATAGGGGTGATGACGAAGATGGCGGGAGGAAGAAAAGGCAGTAACACATCCAGTGGATGGGGTTAATATAGTTAGCACTTTAGGGTTTCCTGTGTAAGTCTGTACAGGCTTGAGGAGGGGGAGGGCCGCAGGGGGTGGAGGCAAGCCGAAGAGCTGCCACCCTCGGGTGGCACACATTGTAACACTGTCATTGAGGAAAAGAAAGGAAGATAACAGCAGCAGATGGGGAAGGAAGGAAAGAATGGGAGATAAATGCAACCTGTGTGTGGGGGCATCTGAATGACCCTTTTGGATGGAGCAGGTCCACAATTCTACAATCAAGTAACAGGCAAAATGATGGTAAAGGAGTTGAATGCGGAGGGTCACGAGAGGAGAGGGGCAGCATTTGGAAAAAGTGGAATACTCTCTTTACTCTTTTACTTGTTTCAGTCTTTTGACTGTGGCCATGCTGGAGCACCACCTTTAGTCGAGCAAATCGACCCCAGGACTTATTCTTTGTAAGTCTAGTACTTGTTCTATTGGTCTCTTTTTGCCGAACCGCTAAGTTACGGGGACGTAAACACACCAGCATCGGTTGTCAAGCGATGTTGGGGGCACAAACACACACACACACACACACACACACACACACACACATATATATATATATATATATATATATATATATATATATATATATATATATATACATATATATACATATATATATATATACATATATATATATATATATATATATATATATATATATATATATATATACATATACATATATACAACGGGCTTCTTTCAGTTTCCGTCTACCAAATCCACTCACAAGCCTTCGGTCGGCCCGATGCTATAGTAGAAGACACTTGCCCAAGGTGCCACGCAGTGGGACTGAACCCGGAACCATGTGATTGGTAAGCAAGCTACTTAGCACACAGCCACTCCTGTGCCGAATTGCTGTTGTTGACTATGATGATGATGATGATGATGACAGTTTTCATTATTATTGTCATCATTTTGCAATAGCAGTGGCAGCAGCTGTAGTTGCGGCAAGAATGGTAGAAGCAGTGGCGCCAGTGACAGTGGTGGTGGTGGTGGTGATGATGATGATGTTTTTTATTGCTGCTCTTGTTGACAATGCCATTATTGCAATGATGCTGATGACGATGATAATAGTAATGATAATGATGAGGATAATGACGACGATGACGACGACGATGATGATGATGATGATGATGATGATTATAATGGTGATGGTGATGATCTTGAAAATGACGATGATGAAGACGATGATGATGATGATGACAACGATGGTGATCATGATGATGACAATGATGATGATGATCCTGATGGTAATGATGATGACAATGATGATCATGACGATGACGACGATGATGATATTGAAAATGATGAAGGTGATCATGATGATCATGATAAAGATGAGGAAGCTGAAGATGAAGATGATGAAGATGATGGTGATGATGATGATGATGATGATGATGATGATGATGATGGTGATGATGGTGATGTTGCTGTTGTTGCTAGGCCCACATCAAACTCAGTCGAGTAAATGTATGAGACACTCCAACCATAACCATCCCATCTTTTTAATGGTACCTAAGACTACATCACCCAATATGTTGTACCTTGTTTAACACAGTGGAGGTTTGGAGGGGACATCACTGCTATTTCTAGCAGATTGACTGCCCACATAGAGGTCTCTTATGTTGTTCTTAAGATGGTGAACAACAAGAAGTGTTTTAAAGGATTTAAACGAAAAGCCAGCCATCAGATGTATTGCCCCAGGCAGTTGAGAGTTTTGAGGATGGACTTCACAATTTCATCTTTAAACTGGGAAGATAAGAAGAGATTTCTAAGTGTTCTCTTAGAAAACAGAATGAATTAACTAAATGCTAAATTTTTTCAAATCAAAGCAAAATTAGATATCATTTTGAGGAATAAAAGAGTAAAGGAAACTTTGCTGTGGACATTAATGGAATAACCTACCATGCTATTGCTAGCTGGCTGACTAATTATCTTGCGGAAATTAAATAATACAATTACAAATAGAAGAGGAGAAAGTTATGGTACCTCTTTCCAAAAGGGGATATACATATATATATATATATATATATATATATATATATATGTATATATGTATGTATATGTATGTATATACATATGAGACAACATGGAAAATAATTAACAGAAAAACCATTTAGATATGGAATGCCTCTTGTCAGCCATGGAGTCCAGAATGAGCACAGTTTTAGTGCATTTAAGTCTTTTGTCTTTTGATTGAGCACACAAAAATAAAGACAAAATTAATGCTAATGTGAATTATGGAATAGAGATGTGGCTTTCATCAGAATAGAGGTTAAATGAAACAAAACATGAGAGAAAAACAAAGAAAGAGAGAAATAACAGTTAGAGTCAATGAGAGTAAATAATTTCAAAGGTGTAGCCTTGTTGTACGCTGTTTGAAGCTGATTCTTCCTGAAGATTACATTAACAGCACGCAAGTCTGTGGAATACTCAACCACATACACATTAATCTAATGAGCAGCTAATCTAGTAGATCAGACAGCTGTACCTCATCATTGAAATTAACAGAGATGAGTACTTGAGGTAAGTACAAAGTAATAAAGAGGAATGCTTGTGGTAAGAATGGAGTATTTTGGTGTTTTGAAATTTAGTCCTTCTCTGTACCACCTGACTGGCCCTCGTGCCGGCGGCATATAAAACACCCATTACACTCTCGGAGTGGTTGGCGTTAGGAAGGGCATCCAGCTGTAGAAACTCTGCCAGATCAGATTGGAGCCTGGTGCAGCCATCTGATTCGCCAGTCCTCAGTCAAATCATCCAACCTATGCTAGTATGGAAAGTGGACATTAAACGATGATGATGATATATATATATATATATATATATATATATATATATAATAAATGGAGTTAAACACATGTGTTAAATG